>NC_067401.1:134629861-134762361 GCF_016432865.1 Antechinus flavipes | reverse complement strand
CAAAGGATGGTGGGGTGAGGGGGTGGGAATGTCCCATGTGGAAGGCAAGTTCCTTTTTCAACTGCGTGGCTCTAGGAGTGAGAATAAGAAGAGGAGACATGTCTGAAACTCACACCAGCCTTAATTGGGCAGATTTACAGGGCAAACTGGGCAGGTGGGAAATCACCATGGGTTAGGTCTATGATGTGGATGTATTGGGGGATACCCAGGGAAAAGGTACTTTGTACCTATATGGATCATGAATTGATGACAAATCGGATTTTAAATATTTTCATCAGTGTCTGCCAGTTACTCAGCCCCCTCTGTTGTACCTGCACAGCTCCAAGTACCAGACATGAAAAAAGAGCATCGTGGGCAGTAACCAGACCCTCTTCCCCTAGGGACATAAATGAGCCTTCTATGATCCTTTCTCAAGTCATCTCCCACTCTCTCAAAGCTAGATTGGGACAAATATTTGGAGGGCAAATTTTAGTAATTTTCTCTATCCTCTTTGCCCACTTCCACTAAGGAGGAAGAGGATTTATCTTGGGCAATCATAGTAAGAGGTGATGATAAGCACGATCTTCTCATGACTATTTTAGGGTCTTTCACTAGAGTAATGAGATGAGAGGAGGGGCCAGGAGGAGGCAGCCTCACAGACA
Organism: Antechinus flavipes; assembly: GCF_016432865.1. Lineage (NCBI taxonomy): Eukaryota > Metazoa > Chordata > Mammalia > Dasyuromorphia > Dasyuridae > Antechinus > Antechinus flavipes. The sequence continues at coordinate 134,761,720 of NC_067401.1, read as the reverse complement.
GGATGGGGGAAGGAAACACTGCCCGGACCGGACCTCTAGACCTTCTCCCTATCCCGAGGCAGAACTATTTTCAGAAGGATCCTTAGGAAGGGAGGGGGGGAAAGGATAACAGCCTGAATCGGCTGACTCTTCTCCCTCCCCTCCCCCTAAGCTGAGCTTGCAGGTTGGCCAACTTGCTGAGGTAGCACTGATACTGCAGGAGCATCCCCGCCCACCCCAGCCCCAGGGTTGCTGAGAGAAAGGAGGGGAGTGGGGAGACATTCTAGATGAGGGAAAATGGCTGGAGCTGGGTGATCGCCACAAATAAGTACTTTGAGATTTGGTGAGACAGAGTACCTGTGAATGGGTATCTCCCAGGTGATTAGGGAGGAGAATGAGAGAGGGGGGAGTGGGGTGGAGGAGAAGATTGGTACCCTGGTGAACTACCTCTGATTGAATTTATCTATCCCTCCTCCCTCCTCCCCAGGTTTATTCCCTTTATCTCTAAGATGCTTTCACAAATATTTTAACAGCAGAATTGACCCTTTTCCCAATACCTCTAATCTAATAGCCATTTATCTCTCCCCAGGCTGTTAACCCTTTGTTAGGAGTGGTGGGTTACCAATCTCCATCCTTGGAGATGGGGGCTTGGAGATGGATAAGAAGGCAAAGATATATGGGGGCTCTAAGAGCTGGGAGGTCTGGACACGGGTCCCACTGGCTTAGTAGTTTAGGATGGTCCTGGCTCTTGGGGGATGGTCTCTCCATTCTCAGCCAACTGACATTGCCTGCCTCTACTACGTGCACTTAGTTCTGGATAACTTTGACCTTGAATTAACCTCTTGGGGGGCGGAGGTGTAGATGGGGGCTGAAGATAGGAGATAGAATGTTCAGGTAAAGAGTTAGCCCCCCAAGACCTTAAGGGTGAACTTCAGGATCCAGGGTGGGGATCAGAGGCATCTGGCACCCTCCCCTCTTTCCTCCGGCCCTTTCCCCTATTCCTTTTCTCCCTTTCTTCCCTAAATACTCCGAATAGATCCGAAAAGAAATCTGGAGGAACGGAAGATGGGGGCACAGACGTTTACGCACACAGACTTAAAGAAATGGGGGCTTATTGGCCAGAGGAGAGAAGTAGCTTAAAACGAACATTTCTACTTCGCTTATCCAGCCTGGGATTTCTATCCAAATGCTATCAGGGAATTCCTGCGGCTAAATTTCCGCGGTTCGGGGCCGGGAGCTCTCCGACGTGAAGCTACCTCCCAGGACTCGAGTCTAAAGCTCCTGCGGACCCCGCCCTCCTTCACTGGGAGGTAACTCATTCATTGTTCAACTGACTTGTTATTCCCACGAGTAATAATCGAGAATAATTAGGGTTAATTATGGCATTAATTACATGCCTTTTCTGTCTCTATCCACTTCTATACCTGATGGGGAAAGGGGAAAAGGGAGGGAGTGGCAGAGACACGGTTCCGTACCCCTCACCCTTTTCTACCCCCTCCCCCAAGAGAAAAGAAGCTGCCGCAGCCCCTGGAGTCCAGCAGCCAGGACCCGAGCCCAGGACCTCCCCCCGCCCCCCGCAGCCCTCCCCCCTCCGGGGCTCGCGCTCTCCCGAGACTGCAGCTGGACGGAGGCACCGGGAGGGATGCAGAGAAGGAAGGGATCCCAGGGCCCCCCACACTCCAAGGGCCTGGGACGCAGCGACCCCTCACATCCCCGGCCAGCACAGCGCTGCGTAAACACACGCGCGCGCGCACACACCGCCGCTCTTCCCGTGGCTCCGCATTGATTCCCTCCAACAAAGGGGAGTTACAAGCTTCCCCGGGGCCAGTCGGGAGGGAGCGGACCCGCCGCCTGCCTCGGTCTCCGTGTGTTTGTGCAGGAGCGCGCGCACATGTGATGTGGTGTGTGTATGTGTGTGTGTGCGCGCGCGCGCGTGAGCGTGTGGTCAGTTACTCCCTCCCTTCCCAGTTTGCTCTCAGCCTGGTCCTCCCGAGGCTGAGAGGTTCTCAGATTATGCTAGACAGCGCCCGCCTTACGGTGGTGGGAGAGGGGGCGAGCTATCGCGACCCGCTCTTGACCCCGGCCGCCGGTGTGTATCGGCTATATCGCGGCAGTGCGGGGACAAAACAAGCCCAGGTCAAGGAGAGGGTAGGACAGAGGCGGTGACCGCGGGCTGAGGTGGGGAGAGCTGCAGGGCGGGAAAGAAGGAACGCGAAGGGAGGGGAGGAACTCGAGACCCCTCCCCAAGTTACCTTGGTTTCCTGGAGGGTGGAAACAGTCCCGGGGGAGGGGTGAGTGGCAGCGTCCTCGGGTTCATTTTCCTTCTCGCTCATTTCGGTCATGGTCGTGGTCCCGCAGCTGGGGCACTGCGTGAAGGGGGTCGCGGGGGCGGAGGGCAAAGGCCGGGCAGAAGGGTCGGGTTAGATGCCAGGGAGGCCGAGGCGGCGAAAGAAGATTCTCACTGAGGGTCCTGTAGTCTCCTCTTCCTAACCCCCCCTCAAATCGATCCAAGAAGAACGCTCGTCTCCGCCTTCCTAAAAATGCCGAGCAAATACCCTAATTTGCTCTGCAGGAAGGGAAAGTTCTGGGGCTGCCCCGCAAGGAGGAAGACAATTAAATGAATGAGTAATTAAAGTCAAATTGGGGAGAGAGGACCCCCAGGCACTGAGGGTTTGCAGAGGATGCTGTGCAGAAGAGAGAGGGAAGGAAGAATGAGGGAATGGAGGGATGGAGGGAGAGAGCTCAGGGATGTGTCCGGTCGGGCCCCACTGTCCTCTGAGCCCGCCCCCCATCCCCCTCCCCCCAGCCCCTGCCTGGGCACTTGGCATCCCCTCTGCCCAGTCCTCGCCTCCCAACTTTGATTTAAGAGGTCGCTTGGCCCCACCCCCTTCTATTCCCTGCTCCCCCGCTCCACTATGCAAATTAGGCAAATAGCCATTGGCTGCCTTTCTGACGGAGGTGTGTAAGGGGGGGTAGGATAGGTGGGGCCTGAAGGGATCAGAAAAAGTGCGAGGGGATTTGGGGGGGACCCTCGAGGAAAGAAAGGAAGGTCTAGGGAAGGGGTGAGTAGGGGCTTCCAACCTGCTCGAGGTGGGAGGAGAGTAAGCAAAAATGGGTTGAAGATACAGCAGGAGAGATGAAGGTTAGACGGAAGGAAGGACTTTCCTATAGTGAAGCGAGGGAATTACTGAAAAGTAGGGAATATCTAGGACGATCTCATATCAAGGTCAAGACAGACCCTATACCACTTCTACCTACTCCTGGACTAGATAGGTGAGTCCTTTCCCTGAGAAATAGAACTAGCCAGCAAAAGGCCAGACCAAATAACGCCTTGTGAACAGAGAGGAAACCTGGGTTCCTGTCCAGCTTGTCGTTTTGTGATTTTGAAATTCCGGGGCAGTCAAGTTCTGTTAGACCCCGTCTGCAGCGTCCCCAAATCCATCTGGAAAACCTCATCCCAACAGTCTTTTCTGTAGGCTGAATTAAGTAAAGATTGGGGCAGCACTTTCCTGGGCTCCCTCTTATGGAGATGTCTGACGTCTGCAAATTCCTGCGACTGTCACTTGTTTAGAGACCAGTTTTCCCCAATCCTTCTCTCACAATTTTCCCTTTCATTGTCATCTTGAGAGTGGAGAATCTCTACAGCTACCTTTCTCCATTGCTTAGTTCCTTACCCTGGTCCAGACCTTTCCCTAGGTGGGGTGTGGGGAGGATAGTCTCTTTTGAATGAGCAGAGAACCCCAGGTAGGATGGACTCCAGTTGCTCTCACCCATTTCTTCCCCACTATCTTGTGATGTGATGCTGAGAAGCCTTTAATTAGGTATAGGATAAAGGGGAGCCCTTTATTTTTCTTCATGTGGCAACTGAGGACAATACAGTAATGGGATCATTGGATGCTTATTTTCCCCTCCCATTCTCAGGATTTCTTTGCCACCCCCCTACCCTTCCTGTCCAATCCATGATGATCTCATTGCTTATCCTATCAGCCCACTCAGGTTATCAAGTCCCAGGGCAGGAGATTTATTTGCAAGCTGTGGAAGTAGAACAAGGACAGACGTGAGAATTACATCTATAAGGCTCTAGACAATCCTATACTACACACATTCGCACACATGCACACACACATCCCTTCATCTAGAATTGTACCCTCCATTTCTGTTTTTCTAAAATACATTATCTAGCGGAGGGGGTGGAGGGAGGGAGGGGAAAAAAATCGGAACAGAAACGAGTGTCAATATAAAGTAATTATTAAATAAAAAAATTAAAAATAAAATAAAATACATTAATCAGGGAATGGGTAACAGAACTTAATCTGACCCCCAACCCTCACGCTATTTATCCTTGAAAATCACTCCCTTTTCCCACACCTCCAAGAGATTTTCTGCCCTGTCCAGACTAACCTTCTCTTCTGCAGTTTCAGATTTTCAGATATGTGAACATTCCCAGGCAGGTCATTTATGTGTTCCACCTGCTTGAGGCAAAATCTTGGTCCAGACAAAAGAGCAATGTGAGATTGTGGTCCAGGGTTTGGTGATCAGTTGGGAAGATGTTATGGCTTTCTTGTCAGGGATAGTTACTCTATTATCTCATTTTTTCTTTTCTAAAAAAATTTCCTGCCTCTCCTATTTCTCCAGACAGAGAAAAAGATCTCCCTAGAATCTCCTGGACTGCCAGTAGGACAGTGACTAAAGAGAGGAAGAGAGAAAATGGGGTTGATTATTAGCCATTCAGGAAGATTCTACTTAGATCTTATGATGAACTTCTCAGATGGAAAATAAATGTTGGGGCAGATGGTCAAAGGAGAGGCTGTGAAATTTCTATCTCTGGAGACTTCTAAAAACAGATCTCACCTAGGCTCCAGGTATCCTTCTTAGCTGAGGCAGGGGGTTGGAGGCTATGACCTCTGGAGGTCCTTTGAGAACTGGATGACTTCCTGAAGCATCCCTGCTCCTGACCAGAATAGTCTTTCTTTAATAGCGTCTGAGTCATGGCCCGTGCTGCTACTGCTTAATGACAGGCCACTCCCCAATCTTGTGTCTGACCCTGTTAATGATAACAGCTCACATTTTCAGAGTGCTTTCAGGTCAACAGAGGGTTTTCCCCATAACACCCCTGTGAAGTAGGTAGATCAAATATCTCCATTTTGAAGATGAGAAAACAGTCTAAAAGAGGTTGTTCAACATCACAAGTCTAACAAGTATTGGGGTTCAAGTCTCTTGCTTCTGTCAGACTTTTAATGCTTCCAGACCCCAGAGGACCAAGGTTGCCAGAAAAGAGAGAGTTAGAATGTCTACTCTTGGAAAAAGTTGAGAGAAGTATCTCATCAGAATCATAGTTTCAGATAAGATTGGATTCAGATAAGAATGGATTCCCATTGGGAACTGAAGTGAGTTATGGGAGGAGAAGGGATTTCACAAAGGGGAAAAGAGGAGGGAAGGGGGAGAGGAAACACAGCAGTTAGATGGATGACAGTCAGACTATAAGAAGGACTGATCTTCTGACCACCACAAGGGAATCATAAACAAACTAGAATTATCTAAGTTTTTTTTTCCCCCGGGGGAGAACTGAAGGAGGAGAGGCTGAGATTGATTTGAACATGCTAGGGAGATGGATGAAATAATCTTAAATCTGGGCCTTGATGGAGAGGTTTTTAAGTCCAAACGCTTCCTCCTAGTGTCCCTGACCTCTTCTGAACAGGCTGAAAATTCTTTGGCTGGAATAACTAATGGCTCACTTCTACTTAGGTTTCCTCAGCCATGAAATTTTGAGATCCTATGGGAATGGGGTTGAGTGGTTCATTTTTCCTGATTTTCTTGGTCTCTGTACTGAGAAGAAGGGCAGTAGTAGTCAGCAATTCTACTCAAATGGGGTCACAAAGTGGGGGCACTGATTCTGGATGGAAAGCATTGGGGTTGGCCAAGAAACCAATCCATGTCTCAGCCTTTCCTGCATCCCGACAGGATTTGTGCCCCTGGGCCCCTGGAGGCAGACACCACTTTAATGAGCTAACTGCCATAGCAGCCATCAGTAATTATGACTTTATGGAAATATGAAGGGAGCTTACGCAAGTCTCTGACACACTTCCCAGCTCCCAGCATCTGGGACAGCAAGGTCCCCAGGGGCTGGTAGAAGGGACAAGAAGCCAAGCAATGGGCCCTCACCTTATCATCAGCTTCCTGGAGCCTCAGGTAACTGGCAAAGCGATGGATATTCAGCTCTGTTTTCTAAGGCTGCCTGTCTCCACATGTGTCTGTATCTTCAGTTGAATTAGTCTCTTTTTCCTTTGTTTCTCTCCTCCCCTTCCCCAAAAGGGGATAAATGCTTCCTGCCTCTCTCCAGATCTAGTACTTTTGTGGAATATCTTTATTGGCAGAAGGGACTTATGTGAAAGGAAGTATGATATGAGGGATACCCCCATGTCTCCCAGTTTCAAAAAAAGGATTTCTTCCAAATTTCCAGGAAAATACTCTATCCCCCTTTCTCCTGTGCAAACAGAGGCCCGATGCTGAGAAAACAGATATTGAGTGGGAGACATGGAGTATAAATGGAGGAGAGAGCCCCATGAGTATGGTAGCCTGACTGTTCCTCCTTGGTCCTGATCTATCCCTAAAGTCTTCTGTCTCCTCTCATCCCCCCACTCTACCTACCAGGAACTTGCTGCTGTGGTAAGAGCCATAGGGTTGGGTTTTCTGGGGTGAAGGAGAAAAATGCTGATTGGATCTAGGGTTGTCATGGAGTAGAGAAGGAAGATATTGGTTGTTTCCCTGAATGTCAATATGAGGGTCTGTCTCCTGTTTTTTGTTAGTTCGGTTTTGGAAAGGGGTGACTTGGAAGGTTGGGCAGCTGGAGGAGATAAAACTGGATTGGGAGAGTACATATGTGCCAAATACTGAACCTCCCCATCTCCTCATCATGGAAGGAGAAATGTCTTCATTCTTCTATTATTCATGCCGTTCAAGCTCACCTGGTACCCTGAGGCATCTAGGGGAGTTAGGAGTGTTAAGGGCTAGTCTAAGACCCTGTGTGAGAAGTACCTGCAGACCTGGTGGCCATAGGCTCTGTGTGTGTGTGTGTGTGTGTGTGTGTGTACATGCACACACATAGGATTACTGTGTCAAGGACATACCAGGGGAGAAGAGGGCAATCAGATGGTACAGTAGATAGAGGAGCCTCCTGAAGTCAGGAAAATCTGATACAAGTCTTCTCACTGCAGTGGTTTGCCATTTTTCTTCAGCCTATTTTGTAGATGAGGAAATTGAGGCAAACAGGGCTAAGTGACTTGCCCAAGGTCACATAGCTTGTAAATGTCTGAGGCCAGATTTGAATTCCAAAAAGATAAGTCTCCTGGCTTCAGTCTCGGCACTCTGTGTATGACTGCATCACCTAGTTGACCACAATGTTTCTACTCTATAACATGGGTGAGAAAAGTTGATTCCATAGTCAGGAAGATCTGAGTTCAAGTGCTGCTTCTAATAAACTAAGTAAATTTAACTCTGGATAAGAAAATTAATCTCTCGGTGCTCTAAGCAATTCTTTAAGCCTATATATTATAGAGAGGATGCTGATCTGTTATCATAGAGGAAGTTTTATCATCTGGAAGTTCCCTATATAAATGAAATCACAGGTCCAGTCCCTAACTCTTCTCTGTCTCTATTTAAGAAGCTTTGTTAGCTGAGCAATCCCACCCCTCCATCTTGAAAGAATGCCCACTGAGACCAGCCAAGGAGAGATATCCATGTCCACGTTAAGGATCCACTGCCAACTTGTCAATTGATATCCATTTATTAAGCTCCTATTGTGTGCCAGGTACTATACTAAGCTTTGACATATAAAGTGAGGTAAATGACAATCCCTGCTCTCAAGAAACTCTCAGTTTCACAGAAGAACATAGGGTATGGTCCAATCATAGGAAGCAGTCAACCACTGAAAATCAGGAGATTTGTATTCTTGTAATGGCTTACATATAGTAAGTACTTAATAATGCTTGTTGAATGAAATGGAATTGAATCAGTCTTAATTCAGCCACTGATGCCTATGTGATCTTAAATAAGAGAAGGGAAGTTGGAGGTAGGGGAAGGAATATGCTTTCATGTAATAACTACTGGGTGCTATTCTAAATGCTTATAAATGCTAAAGGTACTGTTCTAACTCTTTTATAAATATTCTCATTTGAGAAGATGCATTTTTCTCTGGGTCTCAGTCCCTACAAAGTGATAAATCACAGGAACTGCTCCCTCTTTTGAAACATTTTCATTGATTTATGTCATTGATAGCTTCTTCTTTTGCATGAACTTTCATTACTAAATATATCTTTCATTCCTTCCCTGACCAATGAGTCATTCCTTGAAACAAAGAATTTTTTCTAAAATCTAGTTTGACTCTATTCCCAAAGATAGAGCAAAAAGTACTTCAGAAAAACTAACCAACTCATCAACTAAGGCTGATGCAATGTGTTCCATGCCCATAGTTCCTCACTCTTCAATAAAGAAAAGTTGGTACATTTTCTTATCTCCTCTTTGGAGTCAGCCTGGATCACTATCAAGACACAGAATTCTATTTTTTATACTTTCTATTTATATCATTTTAGCCACTGTGTCTTTTGTTTTCCCAGTTCTGCTTACTTTATTCAACATCAGTTCACATAAGCCCTTCCATATTTCTTTAGATTCCTCATATCTATCATTTTTTTTTAAGAATACAGAATGTGTTCTCCTTTCTTTGAAACTCTATCCTCTCAGTTGTGAACTGATCCAACCATTTTGGAGAGCAATTTGGAACTATGCCCAAAGAAAAGTCAAACTCTGCATACCCTTTGATAATTGGTCTGAATCCCAAAGAGATTTTTTAAAAAGGGAAAGGACCTATTTGTACAAAAACATTTTTAATAGCTCTTTTTGTGATGGCAAAGAACTGGAAATTGAGGGTATGCCCATCAATTGGAGAATGACTAAACAAGTTGTGATACATGAATGTAATATAATACTATTCTGCTGTAAGAAATGAGGAGCAGGCAGATTTCAGAAAAACCTGGAAAGACTTGTATGAATTAATGCAAAGAGAAGTGATCAGAACCAGGAGAACTGTACACAGTAAGAGCAACATTATGTGATAATCAACGCTGAATGATTTAACTGTTCTCAGTAATACAGAGATCCAAGACAATTCCAAAAGATTCATGTTGGAAAAATGCTCTCCTCAACCAGAGAAAGAACTGAGAGCTTGAATGCAGATTGAAGCATATAATTTTCACTTTCTTTATTTTTATATGTTCTTTTGGTCTGTTTCTTCTTTTACAGCATGACTAATATGGAATTATGTTTTACATGATTACATATATATAACATATCAAATTGTTTACCATCTTAGGGAAGGGAGAGAAAAGGAAGGAGGGAGAAATTTTGAAACTCAAAAGTTTAGAAAAATGAATTTTAAAAATTTTCTTTACTTGTAATTGGGAAAAAGTAAATTACTATTAAAAAAGAAAGAAACCCCATGCTCTCTTGGATATTCTGATGTATCATTTGGTTCTATTGTTCTGATCACTTTTCTGGTGCTTTCACTGGATCCTGTTCCTCTTCTCCTCCTATCTCATAAAGGTTAGCATTCATTAAGGCTCAGGCCTCTACTCTATGATCTCTCCATGTCTTTCCAAGAAATCCCATTGGCTCCAATGGCTCCCAATTATCTCCTATATGGAACTAACTCTCAAATTTACCTCTCTGGTCTTCCCATGTATCAGGAGCTCCAACCCCAAAATTTCAATATCCTGTTGGATATTTCTATTTAGCTCTTTCAACATCCCCTCAAATGCTATACATTCTAAGTTGAACTTCTTTTACCTTTCAGAACAGCTCCCCATTCCAATTTCTCTGTCCTGTCAATAACATTGTTTTCCTCATCACTCAGTTGTAAAATTTGTGTCATTAACAAAAAGGATTTTTAATTCACTAAATATTTTTCAGTTACATTTTTAAAAATTAACATACATTTAAAAAATTTTTGAGTTCCCAAGAGAACACTACATAGCAGCAACATTATATGATTATCAATTCTAATGGATGTGGCTCTTTTCAATAGTGAGGTGATTTAAGCCAATTCTGATAGACTTGCCATGGAGAGAGTCATCTGTACCCAGAGAGAATTGTGGGGACTGAGTGTAGATCACAATATAGTATTTTCACCTTTTTTGTTGTTTGCTTGCTTTTTTTTTTTTTCTTTCTCATTTTTTTCCTTTTTTGATCTGGTTTTCCTTGTGAGGCATGATAAATGTGGAAATATGCATGAAAGAATTGCACATGTTTAATATATAATGGATTACTTGTTGTCTAGGGGAGGTGGGAGAGAAAGGAAAGGAAAAAAATTTGGAACACAAGGTTTTGCAAAGGTGAATTTTGAAAACTATTTTTGCATGTATTTTGAAAATAAAAAGATATATTTTTTAATTTAGTTCCAAATTATCTCACTTCTACTTTTCTCCCACCCTTGAGAAGACAAACAATATGATATCAGTTATACATGGAAAGTTATGCAAAATATATTTTCACATTAGCTGTGTTGCGAAAGAAAACCCACAAAAATCCCCAAGTAAAACAAAGGGAAATAAGTATACTTCATTCTGCTTTCAGAGTTCATCCATTTTCTCTCTTAAAGGTAGATGGCATTTTTTATTATGGGTCCTTGACAACTGTCTCACTGTCTTGATCTAAGTCTTTCAAATTTGAACATCAGTACAGTATTGGTGTTAACATATACAGTGTTCTTCAGGTTCTGCTCATTTCACTTTGCATCAATTCATAAAAGACTTCCCATAAACCTATGCCATTTTTGATATGCCTCTGATTCATCTTTTATACACAATAAATTATCAAGTTCCTTCCCATCTTCATTTATGAATTTCCTTAGCTTCTATAGATTAAATCTATCCCCTTTTCATTATTTCCATCATTATTAAATTAGTCCAGGTCTCATCATTTCATGACTACATTGATGTGATAGTTTCCTGATTGCTCTCTCCAAGATTTAAGCTCAGGTAAGTGAAATCCTATTTTCTCTCCAAAGCACCACCTAACCACCCACAATGGCATTCCTTAAAAATATAAATTGCAAAGCTGATGCCCAGAGGATTATCTGAATTTTGATCGACCAGGTTTTCTCATAAGGAACTTGCCATTTCAATGAAATTTAAGAGCCTGAACAAAAAGAAATTATAACAATTGTGTCTAGTTTCAATTGAAACAAATTTCCTGTCTGATTTCTACCTTTCTAATCCACTCTGCATTTCATTAAGTCATAACTGTCCCTCTGCTTAGGACTCTCTATTTTCTTTTTCTTAAAATTTTTAAAAATTCTGTTTATGTTTGGAAGATACTTTTTATTTTTACACCACAGTCACTTCTCAATATACACCAGCCCAACAGAAAGGTCCCTTGTAACAAAAGAAAAAAAAATGATACTTTGTCATCAAAAAATGATACTTATTTTGTCATCAAATCTGACAGTGTATGCTCTATTCTGCTTCCTTAGTCCCCCACCTTTATACTGAAAAGATCATAGGATCATAGATTTAGAGCTTAAAGGCATCCTGGATGACATCTTGCACAATATCCCATTTTATAGATGAGGAAACTAAGGTTCAGAGAATTATGATTTGCCCGAAGTCTTCCAAGTCCAATATTCCATGTACTATATACTATATATTAAATGCTTGCTATGAGTCAGGCACTATGCTAAGTGCTGAGGATATAATTTGTAAAAAGAAAGTTCCTGCCCTCAAGGAGCTTACAATTTAAACTGAGAGACAACACAGAAAAGGAGGCAGAAGAGGAGGAAGTAGTGGGGGACAGAATACCAGAGAGCGTTTCGTTTCCTGGCGTGGAAACCAGGCAGAGCAGCAGATGCAAAGCTCTGACACTTAATTGTACATATGTGTATGTATGTTTGTATGGACACATACAGAAATAGAGATAGAGACAGAAAGGCAGATACACACAGAAAGAAACAGAGACAGAGATAGAGAGACAGAGACAAAGGCAGAGAGAGAGACAAAGAGAACAGAGAAAGACAGAGAGACAGAGACAGAGACAGAGGCAGAGAGAAAGAGAGACAAAGAGAACAGAGAGACAGAGAGAGAACAGAGAGAGAGAAAGAGAGAGAGGGGGGGGGCGCAGAGAGATAGAGAGAATAAGTAGAACATAACCTGGGGGAAGCATGGGGAAAAGGGAATGATACTGAGAAATATCTCCTATAGAAAGTAGGATTTGAGTTGAATCTTAAAAGGAAGTCAGGGAATTCAGGAAGTAGAGATGAGAGGGCATTCCAGGCATGGGGGATAGCCTGGGCAAAGACTTGGAGTCTGGAGGCGGGGTGGAGAGTGGGAGGAACAAGAAGTCAGGTGTTGCTAGATCATAGAGTACATGGGGTGAAATAAAAAAGACTGAAAAGGTAGGGAGGGCCAAGTTGTGAAGGACATTACATGCCAAACTGGTCTTCGTAATTTCAAATCTAGCTAGTCATCCATCACATTACCTAGCTATTTATTATCCTAGTAACTATAAATATTACTTTCCTTGTTCTGACTTCCTTTCCCTTTTCAGCTGGGCCAAACTTAACCTCTTCTACCTGATTTTTAGGACCTCCTCCCATATGACTTCTTTCATTTCCAACATTTTTTTTGCCAACCATCCTTTTATCTCTATTTAGACCACTCTTCCTACTGCCCATGAAGATGATCTCCAGTGTTTACTCCTGCATCCAAGATATAACTCAGATTATAACTCACCTATCTAAAACTATCCATCTTTCAAGTCTTAGATCAAGGCTGACCATCTCCAGAAGTTTCCTTGATTATTTTAGCCTTCTCTCAGTTTCTAAGGCAATGAGCATCTTTTTATTTTTTTATTATTTTTTAAAATAACTTTTTATTGATAGAATGCATGCCAGGGTAATTTTTTACAACATTATCCCTTGCATTCATTTCTGTTGCGATTTTTCCCCTCCCTCCCTCCACCCCTTCCCCCAGATGGCAAGCAGTTCTTTACATGTTGAATGGGTTACAGTATATCCTAGATACAATATATGTGTGCAGAACCGAACAGTTTTCTTGTTGCACAGGGAGAATTGAATTCAGAAGGTAGAAATAACCCGGGAAGAAAAACAAAAATGCAAGCAGTTTATATTCATTTCCCAGTGTTCTTTCTTTGGGTGTAGCTGCTTCTGTCCATCCTTGATCAATTGAAACTGAGTTAGGTCTCTTTATCGAAGAGATCCACTTCCATCAGAATACATCCTCAAACAGTATCGTTGTTGAGGTATATAATGATCTCCTGGTTCTGCTCATTTCACTTAGCAGCAGTTCATGTAAGTCTCGCCAGTCCTCTCTGTATTCATCCCGCTGGTCATTCCTTACAGAACAATAATATTCCATAACATTCATATACCACAATTTACCCAGCCATTCTCCAATTGATGGGCATCCTTTCATTTTCCAGCTTCTATCCACTACAAACAGGGCTGCCACAAACATTTTGGCACACACAGGTCCTTTTCCCTTCTTTAGTATCTCTTTGGGGTATAAGCCCAGTAGAAACATTGTTGGATCAAAGGGTATGCACAGTTTGATAACTTTTTGAGCATAGTTCCAAATTGCTCTCCAGAATGGCTGGATATGTTCACAATTCCACCAACAATGTATCAGTGTCCCTCTTTTCCCACATCCCCTCCAACATTCCCCATTATCTTTCCCTGTTGTTCTAGCCAATCTGACAGGTGTGTAGTGATATCTCAGAGTTGTCATAATTTGCATTTCTCTGATTAATAATGATTTGGAGCATATTTTCATATGTCTATAAATAGTTTCAATTTCTTCATCTGAGAATTGTCTGTTCATATCCTTTGACCCTTTATCAATTGGAGAATGGTTTGATTTCTTATAGATTAGAGTCAATTCTCTATATATTTTGGAAATGAGGCCTTTATCAGAACCTTTGATTGTAAAAATGTTTTCCCAGTTTATTGTTTCCCTTCTAATCTTGTCTGCATTTGTTTTGTTTGTACAAAAACTTTTCAATTTGATATAATCAAAATTTTCTATGTTGTGGTCAATAGTGATCTCTAGTTCTTCTTTGGTCATAAATTCCTCCCTCTTCCACAGGTCTGTGAGGTAAACTATCCTATAATGAGCAGCTTTTTTAAAAAAAATGATTATTATAGCTGTTTATTTACAAAACACATGCATGGATAATTTTTTAACATTGACCCTCACAAAAACTTCTGTTCCAACTTTTCCCTTACTTCCTCCCCCTCCCCTAGATAGCAGGTAGTCCAATACATGTTAAATATGTTAAATTATATGTTAAATCCAATATATGTATACATATTTATAGTTACCTTGCTGCACAAGAAAAATTGGATCTAGAAAGAAAGAAAAAAAACCGAAAACAAAAATGCAAGCAAACAACAGAAAGAGTGGAAATGTTATGTTGTGTCCACACTCAGTTCCCATAGTTCTTTCTCTGGGTGTAACTGATTCTCTTTTTTACTGAGCAAGTGGAACTGGTTTGGATCATCTCAGGCAATGAGCATCTTTAACACTTAACCATTGGCTATCTTTTATTTTCTTTTTCATCTGCAATAATCTTGCCTCTAACTAAACTGTATTTCATCCAGAGGAGGAACTGTATCTTACAAAGAGAAGTATACTGGGAGCAAAGAGCTATTTATTCTATTTTCTTCTGCCACTAATTAGCTGCAAACACTTGAAGAAGATACTGTTCCTTTCAAAGTTTTAGTGGCCTCCCTTATAAAATGAATAATAACAATAATAATAGACATTACTAAAGCATTCTTAACTGTTGTTGTTCATTTATTTAAGTCGCATCTGACTCTTGGTGACTCCATTTGGGGTTTTCTCGGAGAGGTACTGGAGTGATTTGTCATTTCCTTCTTCATCTCATTTTACAGATGAGGAAACTGAGACAAACAGGATTAAGTGACTTGTCCAGAGTCATATGTATGCGTCTGATGTGGGATTTGAACTCAGATCTTCCCGATTCCAGGCCTGGCGCTTTATGCACTATGGCGCCACCTAGTAGTATAACAGAAGAGGAGGATTGTTTATTAAACTGCAAATCTGTATTTTGTATAGCTTGATTTTCTTTCAATGTGTAATGAATATATTTATGTGTATTATTATACAATCACCAAAAGTCTTAGTGTAATTTTAAGCCACTAAAGCTTAAAACTGCCTTTACTTTTGGGACAGCTTTTATTATTATTATTATAATTATATCATCATCCTTATTCCTATTCTGTCACCTTTGTCCCAGGAGGTAGGTTTCAATGTCTCATCATCAGTTCTCTGAAATTATGGGTGGTCTCTGTATCAGATCAATTATAAAAAGTCTTTATAGTATGGTTTTTCATGTACAAATTGTTGTGATTCTGCTCACTTCACTCTGCATCAATACACACAAGTTATCCTAGGGAATGGCTGAACAAATTGTGGCATATGATTGAGATGGAATACTATTGTGCTTAAAAAATGATGAGGGGAATGCTTTTAGAAAAGCTGAAAAGAATGATATGATCTGATGCAAAGTGAAATGAACAGAGCCAAAAGAACGTTATACACGGTAACAATGGTCTACTGTGAAAGATGAGGGTTTTTATAAGACTATCTATATATGTAAAGTGATTTGTCAACTTTAATACTCTAGATACATGTTTGATATAATATATACACTCATATTCTAGGTGTATTATAGGCAATTTGTTCTGATTTTCAAAAAAGGAAGAGTGGGTTTTGCAAACCACATGCTAGTGAATGTCATTTTAGAATTTCTGAATATGTTATTTACAGCCCAGGCCCGACTAAATAGTAGGTTCCCTGAAAGCAATCTCGAGGTCAAAGCATGCTTTGGGGCAAACTATAGACACAGTGGAAGGAACACTGAATTCAGAAAGACCCAATCTCAGACAGTTACTATGTGACCCTGGGCATCTATAAATTGGGGATAATAATAGCATCTCATCTGTAAATTGTGGATAATGATAGCACTTATCTCTCAAGAGTTGTGGTGAGAATAAGATAAGATAATATATGCAAAGTGCCTAACCATCCTTAAAGCATCATATAAATGCTGTTATGAGCCCCCACTGATGTTTCTTTTACTAAACAAAACAGAAAATACTGTTCAAAGCAAAAGACATTTAATTGACTAACTCATCAAGACAAGGCAATCAGGAAGTTCTATCCATTTACAATAGAAAACACTCTTCCACAAATTTCCACAATAAATTGCCCAGTCACTTCCCTGCAGAGAGTCTAATAATCCCTGTCCTCTCTCATTGACTCATCACCTGTCGATTGGATGATTGCATCACTTTTCTAATTGGTCTCTCTGATTCAAGTCTCTATGAAATCTCATCCATCCTACACATTGCTGCTAAGTAAATTTCTACAAGGGCAGATTTGATCATGACTTTCCTACTGAATTAACTCTAGTGGTTTCCTATTGTCTCTAGGATAAAATAGAAACTTTTCTGTTTAGCTTTTGGTCTCAACCCATTTTTTCCAGCCATATTGAATATTTTTCCATATTCTGTGATGTGGTCTAACTGGCCTTCTTTATGTAACTCACCCATAGCCCTGTACCTTCCATTTTTATGCCTTTGAAAATGCCAAAAATGGATTTCCTCCTTCTCTCTGATAAATGGAGCCCTCTTCTTTCAAGATGCAGTTCAATCAGCATCTTTATGAGAACTTTCCTCCAATTGCTATTGCCCTGCCTCCCACACGATCTCATATTTAATTCCTCTTTATGTTTCTATTTATTCACTTTATATTTATGCTGTTTGTATTTTTATATGTACTTGTTGTCTCTCTCATCAAAATGTAAGCCACTTGGGAGTTGGAATTGTTTCATTATTTGCACTTATATTCCTGGTGCACAGTAGAGAAGTACTTGAAGACTGATCACTTCTGCCCAGCTTCTAAAACTGTGGGTTGTGAGCCCATATGGGGTCATGTAACTGATTGTGGGTGTCATGAAATTACTAGAGCTAGAATGGAGCTTAGAATATAGATTATAAGTGATAGAATGGGTTTTAAAACATAGAATGTTAGCCCCAGAAGAAATTTGGTTCAGTGTGCATAATCTTTCAGACTCTTTTAAATCCTTCCTCACCTAGAGATAGCCCTATGCTGAGTATCATGAATGGCCCTCTGGGAAAGGACATTTAGGACCCTATCTTAATGAGTACAGAAATTTGACCTGAAGTCTTGGGAGGGGAAGTGTTGCAGAAAATCTGTACCTATCCAGACTTGAATCCTCCTAAAATTGTACCTTGCAGTGCATTTAATCTTATAGCAATTAGCTTAAAGGCATCTTTTGAATTAGCAACAGGACATCTGTCCCATACACCTGGGACTACTTGCACCTGGGGGAGTTATCCCTAGGAGACTCAATTATCAAGGGTTAGCCCAGAGGGACTCCACATCAGTATTTAGAAAGGGAAGCAGGAATCATTAAGACCAGCATGGCTTCTTCAAGAGCAAGTCATGCCAGATTAACCTCATTTCCTTTTATGACTGGGTTACTAGACAACAGAGTAGAGAAAGAAATGCTAGTAATTTACTGAGATTTCAGCAAGACATTCATCTTGTGAACAGATATTAAACACCCCTCCCCTCCCCGGAGTGGGGGTGAGGGGCTAAAAACTGTAGAATAGACTATACTGATGGAATATATCCCTTATTGACAGAATATCTACTGTGTGGTATGGCAAATCCAATTTACAATTTAAGTAAGTTTCAAACTGCTTAAATGACAACCTAAAACTGGTCATGAATGGATTTCCTTCCAAAGGGAAGTCTTCTTAATTTGTGCTTTTTGTTCCTTTGTTTTGTGCTACTCATCATGTTTACTAATGACTTAGATAAAAGGGCAGATGCACATTTACCAGATGCCACAAAATTAGGAAGGAGAGCTAAAAGACTAGGCAACAATCAGAATCTAAAAATATGTCTGGAGGTTAGAATTATGGGTTAAACCTAAAATGAAATTTAACTATCAGAGATATTTATGACATTTATGTGATATTATGTGTTATTATCCAAAGCATTTTACATATTTTATCTCTTATGTCTCCTAATAATCTTGTAAAGTCGGTAGTATAGGTATTACTGTTTACATTTTACAGATAAGGAGCCAGAGATTCAGAGAAATTGAATGACTGCCCAAAGTCTTGCATTTAATGTCAGAGTCAGAGACATAAACTTGTATTTGCTTTATTTTGGATCCAGAATTCATTTCATTCTACCCTGCTTCCTCTTGAATTTCTAGGGATAAATGCAAAATGTCCTTGAGGTTCAAGAAATCAATTGCATAAGTATAGGGTTGGATAGGTTTTGATGTAATATGAAACCCTAAAACTTTTGGTTTTGGAGACTGCCTCAGGAAACTCTTATGTCCAATCTGTCTGATTCTGAATAGACTATTTCTCAGTTCATTGCTGACTGATGATCTAGTTAATGATAATCAAAATTTGAAGACCACCCCCTCAATCTGGAGACTATTCCTACTACTACCTACTACTTGGGCTCAGAATTAACATGCCAGTGATAGACTCCCTACTTCTTGAGCCATAGAATTAGTATATCTATGGTAGAAGCTGGTTAAAATGACTCTCCTTGGTTCTGTTTCTTTACTGGATTCCCTCAGAATTCAGTCCACTTTGTAATGCTGTCACATTACTTTCAATAAACTTTGCCCCTTGACTAGGAAATGGGTTCAAGCCTGCTAATTCATTTGAAACACCTCATGACACTGGTCTGGCGAACTTTTGGGGTTCCCCCTTCCCAATTTCAACAGTTTGGCTAGACAGCAGTTAGTAATAATAATAATGTCTTGTTATTACCCAGTCATGTCCAGCTCTTCGTGATGTCATTTTGAGTTTTCTTGGCAAAGCTACTGAAGTGATTTGCCATTCATTGCCTTCTCCAGCTCATTTTACGTATGGGGAAACTGAGACAAACAAGTTTAAGTGATTTGATCAGGGTCATACAGCTAGTAAATGTCTGAGGCTGGATTTGAACTTGGGAATCTAGGCCTGGTAATCTGTTCACGGAGCCACTCAGCTGCCCTCCTAACGATCGGAAAATTAAATGGACTGCCTCAAAATGTTGAGAGTTTCCTGTCTTCAAATATAATTTGATTAAGCAATTGTGGAGAATAATGTAGAAAGGATTCCTTTTCAAGTAACCTACCTAGTAGGTCCCATCTAATTCAGAGATTTTGTGATTTTGCTAAGTATCCTTCCTGCTGCTGCACTTTGGGAAGGAGGAGCCTCATTACTGAAAGAAATATCTCTTTTGTTGATATTTAGAAATAATTCTGCTTGGTCATATTTTGAAATTTCCCTAAAACAAAACAATTTGCCAGCTATATCTTTAACATGTAACTACTGTCCAACAATCTCCATCCTGCTAGAAATGTGGACCTTTCTCAAGAGCCTCTCTTTCTGCTTCTCCCTTCTCTGATTCTTAGAGGGGTGATTGGGGATGATTTGTCTGCAGTTTGGATTATAGCCAGGAATTTAATCCACTGGAGAATGAATGAAGCTGTTCTTTTAAAAATCAATTAAACATTCCTGAAATTGAAATCCTAATATATATATATATATATATATATATATATACCTATTACTGAACTAGATGGTTTATGGAAAAACAGAAAAGCTAAGAGGAACCTTAGTACATGGAATATGAGAACTGAAAGGGATTTTAGAATATAGAATATTAAAACTAGAAGAAAGCTTAGCACATAGAACATTAGAGCTGGAAGAGTTCTTAGACCCTAGAATGTTCAATCTTGAAGAGAGTTTAGAATATAGAATATCAGCGCTAGAATGGAGCTTAGAATATAGATTATAAGTGATAGACTGGGTTTTAAGACATAGAATGTTAGACCTATAAGAGTTTGGAATATGAAATATCAAAGTCAAAAGAGACATTAAAATATCAGAGCCAGAACAGAGCTTAGAACATAGAATATTAGTGATGGAAGAGACTTTAGATCATAACATGTTAGATCTAGAAGATAGTTTATATAGAATATAGATAGATAGATAGATATTCACAATATATAGTTTTATAATTTTAGTATATATAGTCTGTATAGAATATTAGAGCTAGAAGGGTTTTAGAACATTAATTATCAGATCTGAAAGTGACTTTAGAATACAGAATATTATGGGGCAAGCTACATAGTACAATGGGTAGAGCACGGGGAGTCAAGAAGACCTGAATTCAAAACCAACCTCAGACACTTAATACTTACTAGCTGTGCCATCCTGGGCAAATCACTTAATTCCAATTACCTCACCAAGCCCTTCCCCTCCCCCCCAAAAAAACAAATTAAATAGAAAACAGAATGTTGGAAGTATAAAGGAACTTAGAAAGCAGAATATCAGTGGTAGAAGGAACGTCAGAGTATAAAGTGTCAGTGTTCAAAAGTTTAAAATTTTTTGTCAAGTTCAGAATAAAAAAACTTTAAATGGAAATTTTAAAAAAAGAATATATTAATAATAATAATCTAGTCATGTCCTAGAAAGTGTGATTCATGAATCCCCTGAAGCAGGGGATTGTATTCATGTATTCAAATTCGTACTATTTGAAGTTTTAATTATGTAAAATATGATCATTGATTCTAGCCCAATGAAAATATACAGTTTGAATTATAATATTGTGATACCTTCAAAGGATTTATTATTCACTAATCGAGGACTTAGCTAGTTAATATTTACAAGCATACCTCAAAAGATATTGAGAGTTCAATTTCAGACCACCACAATAAGGCAGCTATTATAATAAAGTGAGTCACATAAATTTTTAATTTTCCAGTGCATATAAAAGTAATGTTTACACTATACTATAATATGTTAAGTATACAATAGTTTTATGTCAAAAAACAAAGCACATACTGTAATTAAAAATACTTTTTTAGTAAAAAAAAAAAAACAAAATGCTAACCACCACCTGAACCTTCAGAGTTAGCTAATATACTAACTAGATTTGTATTTATATCCTATTATCCCTTTTAGAAGTATGATTGAATCAGAGGTGGTGAAATGCCATTGGATGAACAATGATTGGATTTGTCCCCAGGTGACCCTCAAAACACACAGTCCAGTCAGCTGGGCCAATTGCAGGAAGGATTTCGCAGTTGGGGAAGAAGCTAGATCTTCATCTCTTGGGTGGGAGAAAAGGATTTTTTTCCCCTCATTCCCCATCAGTCAAGGCAGTTACTCATTCACCCAAGGGACACCCTATTCAGTTGTTAAGGGAGTCAGCTAAAGAATCCATAATTCCATAAGAAAAGCAGAGAGAAACACACTTGCCAGACAGACATAGATACAGAGAGACAGTCACTTGAGCCCAGAAACAGCTGTTCAAAGGGGTGTGAGCTCCAGCAGCAGAAAAGGGAGTTAACCATGGGCTCCAGAGAGGGCTAGCTTGGCAATCAAAAGTCAATCTTGAAGCACAATAGCCTCCCTGGGAGCTTGAGTGGGCAATCTGAGATACTGCATTTGTAAAGGGGAGTTTTGTGAAAACTCCCTGAAAAGAAAAAGGGCGCTGGGGACCTGCAGTTCCGGAGCTGTGAATTGTCTTGTCTCCGTAGAATCCCATATGAGTTTGAGTCCACTCTACTCACTGATCCTTTGTGTGTTTTGGGAGAATGTAGAGCATATTTGAAAGGGCAAGGATGTTTTATTACAACTATTCTATGCTGCCTTTGCTAACCTTCTGGCGGAGGTTCAAATGCTGTATGGTAGAAATGGGTAACCACAGAACTCCTAAAAGCTGAACATGGCAGCCTCCCTCTACTGGACTGAACCTGCCAGTACAAGTGGAGTTGGAGGGGAATCCAAAGGGAAATGCTACATATATTTTGAGTATATTATAATTCAGACCTAGTCTAAGCTTATTTTATTTATGGGATACCATCCTCCAGATTCTAAGGGGTTTCTTACAAGTGTAATAGCTCAGTGTTGTTAATCCACATCTTCCAAGCTCATTTCCTACCTTGAGCTTGTGTAAGATTATTGATGGGAATGAACTCAAGAGACTTGGATTAAATCTCACTTTGAGTACTTTCTGGGTCACCATGAAAATGGTTTAGTAGAAGGAGGACTGGATCTGACTGAGGAGAAAACCTTGCTCTGGATCTTGATGATTTGTGTGACCATGGGCAAAATGACTTAATCTTTCTTTATCTCATTTTCCTCATCTTTAAAATGGTGAAAAATAATCTGTTGTATTTAACCCATGGTGTTATTGGTGAGGAGCAAATGAGAGAATATTTGTAAAGTATTATGTAAATGTTAGCTTTGATGGTACAGTGGGGAGGGAGGAAGGCAAGGATGAAAAATGTCTGTTGCCCAGATTATGGCATGCAGTTCAATGGACAACCTGTAGAGCTCATCTATCAGTACATATATTTTGGACAGACTCTGCAGGTGAATGGATTGAGTACAGGAGGGGGAAAGCATGATGGATTGCCTTTGGGAAATTAAGTTCTTAAATATCTCAATATTCTTTCTGAAACTAAGACCAATTTTTAAATTTTTTCTTGATACCTTTTATTCTTTTTTTATAATAATCATCTTTTTAGTTTTTAATATTTTATTTTATTTTTAAATTATTCATTTCAAATTTAAATACAAAAAAGAACATTTCCATGTACATAGCAGAATATAAAGAAAGAATTCAATGTAAAACCATGGAATTCCATTTTAGACTACTTACATTTTTAGAAAAAATTATGTAATAAATACACTTTTTTCCAAAGTTACCCAGCTTTTCTGTACTTCCTTCTAAGTTTTCATTTGGTCTCTGCTGTGTACTTATTGTTTTTCTTCTTCCCTTCCTACCCTGCCATAGAGAAGACTACAATTAGACTGAATATATATATATGTATATATATATATATATATATACATATATATACACCTATGTACATATATATACATAGACACATACATATACATGTAAAACCCATTGTACATATGTTTAATTATAAGTTCTTTCTTTTGAGTGGACAGCATCTTCCTTCATGGGTCCAAATCTTTCTGTGTTTTTCTAAAATCAACCAGCTTATTACTTATTATAAGGCAATAGTATTTCATCATAATTGTATGTCACAACTTGTTTAGCCATTCCCCAGTTGAAGAGCATTTATCATTTTAGCCAGAATGATAGGTGTAAGATAATATCTCAAAGTTGTATTAATTTTCATTTTTCTCATCAATAATGATTTAGAGCATTTTTTCATGACTTTTTTCATATAGTTTTGATTTCTTCATTGAAAAACTACCTGTTCATATCCTTTGAAGATTTATAATTTGGGGAGTGAAAAATTCTCCCTTCCCCACAATCGTCTGCTTCCTCTCTACTCTTGACTACATTGGTTATATTTGTACAAGAACTTTTTAATTTAATATAATTGAAATTATCCGTTTTTTACCTCACAATGCTCATTAGTTATTCATAAGTTGTTCTCTTATCCATGAGTTTGATAGATAATGTTTTATGTTCTAGTTTTCTTGTATCTAGGTCCTATATCTATTTTGACCTTATCTTGACATGGTTTAAGATATTTGTCTATGCCCATTTTCTGCCAAACTGCTTTCCAGCTTTATATATATATATATATATATATATATATATATATATATATATAACTAAATAAAAAAATATATAACCAAAACTTAAATTTTTATATTTGTCAGACACATAGTTACTATGATCTTATTGTATATTATATGTCTTTTCTGTTCTACTGATCTACTTTTCTATTTCTTAGCCAGTATCAGATAGTTTTAATATTTTACTGCCTTATAGTTTGATGTTTGATACTGTGAACCTCCTTCCTTTACATTTATTTTCATTGGTTTCTATCTTTTGATCTTCTAAATGGATTTTATTGTTTTTTTCTAATTCAGCAAAATACTCTTTTTTTTTTTTAGTAATTTAATTGGGATCACATTAAATAAATAGATTTGTTGGGTAAAATTGTCATTTTGTTGGCTTGTTCTAAAATTTCAGGGCAATTTTCCTTAATAATTTCTTGTACTATTGTATCAAGACTTTTTTTTGGTCATAACATTCAGATAGTCCAACAATTCTTATATAGTCTTTCTACAATCTGTTTTCCAGATCAATTGTTTTTTTCGAATAAGATGTTTCACATTTTCTTCTATTTTTCATTCTTTTGATTTTGTTTTTTGTTTTATTATTTCTTGATGTCTTATAACATTATTAGCCTCCTCTAGCTCAATTCTAGTTTTCAAGGAGTTACTTTTTTCCTTGGATTTTTGGATCCCTTTTTCCAATTTTTTGACTTCTTATAATTTTCTTGACTTGGATTGTTCTTTTTCCTTTTAATATTTCCTCATTCTCTCTTATCTGACTTTTGAAGTCCTTTAAAAATTCTTCCAAAAACTCTTTTGCACTTGTGACCATTTAACATTTTTCATTGAATTAGAGTGGCTTTTAAAAAAAACTTCACAATCTTCCTCTGAAGATCTTTTCTATCCCCATAATAGCTGTCTATAGTTGTGTTCTTTCTCCTTGTATTACTCATTTTAATTTTGATTTATTTTATTTCTAAACAGTAATATTATAATTGGCTCAAGTCCAGGTTATGGGGAATGGTGCCCCAACCTCAGGCACTCTACTGCAACTTTTGGCTAGGTTTCCCCAGCCATGCTATCCCACAAATGCTCTTGCTCCCTGTGAAGACCAATCAATCCTTTTAATAATAATATGCCAAGATAATTTTGGTTTGCCAGTTATGGAAGTATGACCAGCAGGTGTCATTATGGGGCAAGATTCATTTGGTCACTGACGTCACTCCTTCCTCCCAAAGGGAAAGGGGGAGGGGGAGAAATGAGGAAGGGAGCGAGGGATGGAGGGAGAGAGAAAAAGAGAGAGAGAGAAGGAGAGAGGAAGACAGAGAGAGACAGAGAGAGATGGAGAGATAAAGACGGACAGAGACAGAGAGATGGAGAGAGACAGAGACAGACAGAAAGAGAGATAGAGACAGAAAGAGAAAGAGAGAGAAACAGAGACAGGGACAGAAACAGAGACAGAAAGACACATACAGAGAGTGTGTAAGTCTAATCCCTACTCTGTTTTCCATGTTCAGAGACAATATTTTGCCTGAAGTGCCTTCCTGGGTACAACATAAATGACCCAGTTTAAGCCTAGGATGAATCAATATCAATCCATGTGAATCATTACTTTGTTAAAAAGCTTATAAAAAGTTCTTAATTAGAAATCACCACCTTAAGATCCTCCTCCACATTATAGCTTGTAGAATCTTTACTAGAAAGACTTCTTGAAATTTTTGTTTTTAAAAAAATTTAAGTCTCTCATTTAGTTAAATTCTCTATATTTCCAGCTACTCATTGAAACACCCTCCATTTTGGACTCTCTGGAGCAGAAGTAATATACAAGTTGTGATCAATTATAGATTTTTTTATGTGCAACAAAACTTGGAACTAAAAACAACTAAAAGAAAAGAGGGAAAATAAAATAACTATACAATAATAATTAGCAAAAAAATTAGTAAGGAAAAATTATGTAGGAGCACTTGCTTGAAGCACTTCGATAGAGAAAGTTGGAGGGTTGATAAAATCTTTTCATAGATTTTTTTCAGTTCTTAAAGGAATACCAGACTCAGTCTGAGTTCTTTCTTCGATAAAGTGGAGGTTTGGTTGCTGAAGCCTTTAAACCCAGGATGTGAAGATGTATAACCTCTCCCTTGCAGTTCAGGTTAGGTTACTTTTTTCTTAACAAGTTATTGAGACATTCCTTGACATTTGGTTGACTTAGGAATTGTTGGGCTCAGACTGTTAATGTCCTCATTACTGAATATAAAGCAGCCACGAAAATCTGGGGGAATGGAAGGTGGAAAGGGGGAAGGGTGAGTCTCAGAAGAGGTGAAGCTTGATGAATCAAGATGAGTAGGGAAGTCCAGGGAACTTAGCTCAGCTGAATCATCTCAAGATGTTCTCAATGCTTGTCCTTGTTGAAAATCTTTCTGTTGCTGTGACTAAGTAAATCTTTTGTTAGCTGATAAATGGCTTAACAAGAATCTCATTTTGTTCCAGTATCAAACCATTTAAATGACCAAGAACTGGCCTGAGACAGGCCCAGCCCAGAACAATTGTAGTCTTGTAGGATTGGAATATAATTAGTTTACTGAAGTGAGAATAGTACAGAGGAAGCTGAACCTAGACTGACCTGCATGCATCTGGTATTATTTTTGATACTGCTCTAGAAATAGTGACTCCTTGTCGAGAAGTACATCCCATTCCTGGAAAGATTAAGTACATGCCTCTGCCCATTCAACAAGAAAAAAATAATATGAGTGTGCTTTTATTTCCCTTAAGAACTATACCTTGAAGATAATTCTGGTAAACTATATTTTAGGACCTCAGTCTTCATTGCCTTCCAGACTGAGTCCCAAGCCTCCTCCAAGTTCTACTAAGGAATCTCGTCAGACCCCAGTTTACCTCCAAAGCACCTCAGAAAGACTGGCGTTTTTGGGGGGATGGTGAAAGAAATGTTCCTCTCCTTTTAAAAAGACAAATTAAGAAGAACTAATACTCAGACTTTTCTGGGAACGTTTATTTTTGTATTGCTAATGATTTGAGGAGGGTCTCCTGAAAAAGCCATCATCTTTGTGTAAGCTTGTTTAATTTTGAATTTTTTTTTTTTAATGGCAGTGTAGATCAACCAGCCATCCTCAGTCTCGAGGCTGAACTTCTAATTCTCTGGACTTTCTCTATTATGTTCCAGAAACTTTTTCAATCTAGAAACTCCTTTTATTCCTGGTCTTCTCCTAATAGAAGTACCTTCCTTCCTTATGGCATCTTCCTCTGATTGGCTGGTTCTTCCTAGACATGCCTTAAAAAAAAAAAAAAAAAAAGGCTAGCCAGGCCACCAGATATTCATATTTCTCTGGGTTACATTGCTTTCTCAATTATGTCCTTTTCTTTGCTTCTCTCTCCTCCTCTTCCTTTAGATTCTCATTATGTGTTGTCTTTTCTTATTAAAAGATAATCTCCTTGAAAAGAATTTGTGATCAAAGAAGAACTAGAAATCATTATTGATCACAAAATAGATAATTTTGATTATATTAAGTTTAAAAGGTTTTGTACAAATAAAACGAATACAGACTAGATTAGAAGGGAAGCAACAAACCGGGAAAACATTTTTAC
Source organism: Antechinus flavipes (assembly GCF_016432865.1). Taxonomy (NCBI): domain Eukaryota; kingdom Metazoa; phylum Chordata; class Mammalia; order Dasyuromorphia; family Dasyuridae; genus Antechinus; species Antechinus flavipes. The sequence goes on along the minus strand of NC_067401.1, from coordinate 134,734,455 downwards.
ATTGCAAGATTCTGATCAAGGTCTCATTTCCAAATTATATAGAGAATTGACTCAAATTTATAAGAAATCAAGCCATTCTCCAATTGATAAATGGTTAAAGAAAATGAATAGACAATTTTCAGATGAAGAAATTGAAACTATTTCTGGTCATATGAAAAGGTGTTCTAAATCACTATTGATCAGAGAAATACAAATTAAGACAACTCTGAGATACCACTACACACCTTTTAGATTGACTAAGATGACAGAAAAAGATAATGACGAATGTTGGAGGGGATGTGGAAAAACTGGCATACTGATACATTGTTGGTGGAACTGTGAATGGATCCAGCCATTTTGGAGAGCAGTTTGGAACTATGCTCAAAGAGTTATCAAACTGCACTTATCTTGTGATCCAGCCGTGTTACTACTACTAGAATTATAACCCAGAGAGATCTTAAGGGAAGGAAAGGGACCTGTATGTGCAAAAATATTTGTGGCAGCCCTTTTTGTGGTGGCTAGAACCTGGAAACTTAGTGGATGCTCATCAGTTGGAGAATGGCTGAATAAGTTATGGTATATGAATGTTATGGAATATTATTGTTCTATAAGAAATGACCAACAGGATGATTTCAGAGAGGCCTGGAGAGACTTACAGGAACTGATGCTGAGTGAAATGAGCAGAACCAGGAGATCATTATATATGGCAACAACAAAACTATACAAGGATCAATTCTGATGGACGTGGCTCTCTTCAACAATGAGATGGTTCAAACGAGTTCCAATTGTTCAGTGATGAAGAGAATCAGCTACACCTAGAGAGAGAACTATGGGAAATGAGTGTGGACCACAACATAGCATTTCTACTCTTTCTATTATTGTTTGCTTGCATTTTTGTTTTCCTTCTCGGGTTTTTTATTTCTTTCTAGATCCGATTTTTCTTGTGTAGCAAGATAACTGTATAAATATGTACACATATATTGTATTTAATATATACTTTATGATGTTTAACATGTATTGGACTACCTACCAGATAGAGGAGGGGCTCGGGGACAGGAGGGGAAAAGTTGGAACAGAATGTTTTGCAAGGGTCAATTGTTGAAAAATTACCCATGCATATATTTTGTAAATAAAAAGCTATAATAATTTTTTAAAAAGAAAATATAATCTCCTTGACGGCAAGGACTGGTTTTCTGCTTGTATTTGCAATCCTGGCACTTAACACAATGCCTGACATATAGTATGTATTTAATAAATGCTTACTGGTGTGACTTCAACATGCATAAGAACAAGGCCAGTTATTGAGAAACCTTAAAAGTGAAAAAATGCAATCTCAAGGCAGATTTCTGTAACTTTAGGATTATTTATCACCTATGCTAAAGAAAACATTAAAATTTTCTTTTTTTTTTAAATTTGGAATTGGAGAGGACAATACCAATTTTGCCAAAAAAATTTTTTGTTGTGATTCTTTAGTGCAAGCCATTGGGGGAGGTGCTTAAAAAATGCTAAATTCTCCTCAGGAGCTAGAGACATTTCTGGAACTGGGGATATTGTCAAATGTGCCAATTCCACCTCCATTTAATCAACTGAGAAAAGGCAGTGGTGTTGTGCTAAGAGGTTTAAAAAATCTCTCAACTTTTTCTATGCAAGTGCTTCTATGTGATTTTTTTTTTCAGATTCTAATCTTGAGATCTACTATTATAGCAGTAGTCTGCTAGTGTGGATCTGCAAGCTTTGAGTTTCTCTCTACTCCAATTCATTTTCCATTCAGTCACTCAAAGGGTGAAATCCAACTTTGTCACCGCTTTATTCAATAAACTCCAATGGATCCCTATCACTTTTGGGATCAAATATAAAATGCTCTATTTGGCATTCAAAGTCTTTCATTTAAAGTCCATGCTCTCCTACCTTCTTATACTTTACTCTCTGATATGGATTCAGATTTAGTGACTATGACTTCATGATTGTTCCAAAAAAAAAAAAAATTCCATCTCTGGGCTCCATTCTATCTGGCTATCTTCCATATCTGAAATGTTCTTCCTCCCTTCTTGATACTACTGGCCTCCCTGCCTTGCTAACTAAAATCCCATCTTTTACTGGAAGCCTTCCCCAAATCCTCTTAATTCTACTGCCTTTCCCACATTAATAATTTCCTATTTATCCTATATTTCCTATTATATATATATACATATACATATATATGTATGTATGTATATGTATTGTCAACTGGATCAGAACCAGCCTTAAAATCTGGGTGGCAGGAGCTGAACAGGCTGGAGACAGGCGTCAGGAATCAAACCGAAATTTAATTTCAAAGTGAGGGTAAACTAGGAACATGTGCCTGAGCCCTACCTGCTAGTGTCTCTCTGTATGTGAGCGTGTATAAGTGTATGAGTGTATAAATGTGTGTGAATATGTATACAAGTGTAAATGTGAGTGTGTTTAAGTGGGTGAGTATATAAGTGTGTGGGTATGAGTGAATGTGTGGATGAATGTGTGAGTGTGTGTAAGTGTGTGTGTGTGTGTGTGAATGAGTGTGTAAATGTGTGTATAAGTGTGTGTGCGTGAGTATGTGTATGTGTATAGGGGTGTTTGAGATGTTGAAGAAGAGACCCTAAAGCAGAGTGAGGAGATCTCAAATACTTTAAACAATGGCTACATAGTGAGCCGTAGCCCTGACAATGAGGGTTAACAGCAACAATGTGACAAGTTTGATTCAAATTTCACAACCAGAAACAATTCTGGGATTTTGCTGTGGTTGAGATCATCAGGGGAAAAAAATGCAAAGGATTGTTGTTACACCAAACTCAGCAAATTTGCTTGCTGGACCTTAGCTCTAGAAAACAGAGTATCTCCCAATATCTTTGACAGTATGTATATGTATACACAAAAGCACACACATACACACATATATATATATAGGTGCAAGCTTACCATTGGATTGTAAACTTCTTTTTGTATCCCCAAAGCTTAGCATAATACCTAAAGATAGTAGGTGCTTAATAAATGTTGATAGATTAATTAATTTACTTTTTCCTCATTATTTATTTAGTTGTGTTGCAAATTCCTCTCTAGGGAAGGATTAAGCTAAAGGATCTGAGAAATGAGATTGTTGGAAAAGGAGTTTACTTTATGGTGACTAGGGAGAGATGAAAATGTCTAACGTGTCCCTAGAGAAAAGTGGGAAAGGGCAGTCTCTCAAAGCCTCTGATAGGCAAAAAAATTGTATTTCATTGGGAAGAGAAGGTCCTGAGTGTGTGGGTCAGGAATTGTTAAGTAGGTGACAGTACAAGGCAATTTTTTCTGATCTCTAGTGATGATCATTAACTATGAAGCAAGGATCAATCATCTTCATCATAACCCTGATGTTCCTGATTGTGTTCCTGCTTATGGTTATTTTTTCACATTGAGACCCATTTTAAATTGCAAAGAACTCTTATCACCCTCCACATAGTATAATTATTTATAATAATAATACTAATAATAGCTTTTTAAAAAAATACATGTAAAGATAGCTTTCAACATTCACCTTTGCAAACCTTGTGTTCCAATTTTTTTCTTCCTCCTTCCTCTTCTTCCCCTTCTCCTAGACAGCATGTGGTCCAAATAGGTTAAACACATGCAGTTCTAAACATAGTTCCACATTTGTCATGCTCCATTAGAAAAATCAAACTAAAAGAAAAAAAAAATCCCGAGACAGAAAAAAAGGCAGGCAAAAAATAAGAACAACAATAACAACAAAAAAACGATGAAAATACTATGTTTTTATCCACATTCAGTCTCCATAATTCTATCTCTGATGCAGATAGCTCTTTCCATCACAAGTCTAATTGGAATTGCCTTAAATCACCTCATATTGAAAAGAGCCAAGTCCATCACAGTTGATCAACACATAATCTTATTGTTGTCATGTACAATGTTCTCTTAGTTCTGTTCACTTTACTTATCATCACTTAATATAAGTCTTTCCAGGCTTTTCTAAAATCAGCCTGCTCTTCATTTTGTATAGAACAATAATATTCCATTACATTCATATACCATAACTTGTAATCTAATTGTTTAGACCCAGGATTCAGTCCTTCCTTTCTTTCCCCCAGTCACTTTTTTTAGAGAAGTTACAAACTATTTGTTTTTGTTTTTCTCTTTCTCTTTTAGTGATACCTATAACCGGTTTCTTAAATTCCAGAGGTCAAGGTAGAACACTAACAGATCTAGTCAGTTGAATGATGAAATGTCCTTTAGAAGTCCTTAAGCACTTTAATCACCCAATGGTGGAGTGTGACCACAGTCTTGGAGTATGACCATGCTTCCATGCTGACCATTCTTCTCCATGCAGGTTAGGCTAGTTTTTTCTTTAAAAATAAGACATTCCATAATATTTGGTTGGCTTAGGAGAATAAGGGTTGAGAATCTTGACATCGCTTCCTCATCACCTTAGCACAAAGCAGAAGCACCTAGAACCTTCAGATAGAAGGACAGGGGTGAGAGGGAAAAAAGAACCTCACATGCAAAAATGTTTGTAGCCCTTCTTTTTGTGGTGGCAAGGAATTGGAAATTGAGTGGACATCCATCAATTGGGGAATGGCTGAATTAAGTTATGGTATATGAATATAATGGAATATTATTGTTCTTTAAGAAATAATGAGCAGGAAGAATTCAGGAAAGCCTGGAAAGATTTACATGAACTGATGCTAAACGAAGTGAGCAGAACCAGGAGAACATGGTACATAGTAATAGCAAGATTGTGTGATAATGTAATGAACTGTGATAGATTTAGCTCGTCTCAACAATACAGGGATCCAAGACAATTCCTATAGATTCATGATGGAAAATGCCATTTGCATCCAATGAGAGAACTATGGAGATTGAATGTGGATAGAAGCATATAGTATTTTTCATCTTTTTGTGTGTTTGTTTGCTTATTTGCTTTTTTATTTCTCTTGTTTTTTCCCCCTTTGGTCTGATTTTTCTTAAACCAAGTGACAAATATGGAAATGTCCAAAATTATTGAACATGTATTAGCTGTATCAGATTGCTTACTGTCATAGGGATGGGGGAACACAAAATATTATGAAAATTAATGTTGAAAACTATCTTTATATCCAAATAGAATACTATTGAAGGAAAAAAAGGATTGGGGTGACTCTCAGAGGTTTGGTTGGTGGATTAAGTTGGGTAATCAAGGCAAAGGAGTTTTCCTTAATTTAAGCAACTTTAGGTGGAACTTAATGCCTTTCCTTATTGAATACCCTTCTCCATCTATGGTTAAATATATCTCCTTTTGTTAACTGGCTGAATGATTCTTTTTTTTTTTTTTGCTTTAAAATATTTTTATTGACTTTCTGTTTCTTCTAGTATATCACTATAGTATCTCATGTATCCATCCGTCTTCCCTCTTATTCCCATTTCCAAGAATCATCCAATATGGCAAATTGTATTTTTTTTAAGAGGGAAAAAAGACAGCATGATGGATTGATACATTGACAAAATCCCCAAACTTATATTAACACCTGTAGACCTCCTACCTCCACAAAGGATAAGTTGGGAATACCTTCTCATTTTTCTTCATTCAAATCCCATTTCAGCTTTATAATTTTGTTACATTTACTTGTTATTTTTTGATATATGGTTGGTCTTTCCATTTCCATTGTTTTAGTTAAATATATGTTATTTTCTTGGTTTTTCTTACTTCATTCTGTATCAGTTCATATACTTTTGTATATGCAGGTCTGGTTTGCAGTTCCATGGTAGAGAGGAGTGTATCAGCTCAAGGGAATAGGGGCCCTGGTCACAGTATATAAGGAAAGAGGAATGCTAGCATGTGCAGCTGCAGGGGAGCAAGGTTCCTTACCAGGTAAAGTTCCATGTTCCTCTGTATTCATCATATGCACCAAAAAAAGTGCTGTTAAAATATTTTAAAGCATATGGGGGCTTTTTTCTTATTGATGGCTCCTTTAGGCCATAAGCCCAATAATGGAGTCTCTGTCGCAAAATATGGATATTTTAGGTACTTTGCATAATTCCAAATTGCTTTCCACAGTGGTTGCACTATTTCATAGTTCCATCAACAATGTGTTAATGTTCCTCTCTTCCCATAACTCGTCCAATAATGACCATTACCATTTTTTTTCCATTTTTGCCAGTTTGCAAGGTATAAGGTGAAATCTTAGAAATGAGCATCACATTCTGTTCCAACATGGAACCTAAACTATGAAGGGATTGGTCTGAACTTAAACTACCAGGAGAGTAGTCTGAGTCTAGAACTTCATGGCACTGTTGCTGCTGCTGTTCCCGTTGCTATATACTTTCAGCTTCATCTCCTCTGTCCTTTTTCTGTCATGATTTTATTCAAAAGCTTCCACAATTAAAAGTTCTATCCCATCCCAGGGCTTGAATAGATATAGGTTCTCTAAAGATGAGGAGAGAATGTTTTCTCTCTAGAAATTTCAAATCCTAGAATTCAGTATTTTTTAAAATCTCTTTCTGTACACAAGCCAATCTAGATAGTGGATTAGGGACAGCCGCTTAGCTGAAGATTCCCAACCCCTTCAAACAATTTTAAAATGATGGTGCAAATCAAATTCTGGAGGAGCAGAATGGCTCAAATCAAATTTTGGAGGGATACAGCCAACAGAAAGTTGGAATGAGATGTTTTTTCTGATCTAAGAAAATTTAAGAAGTATCTATACACCAAGAGAGTTAGTTGTCTGGTGAAGGTCTATCTGTAGTCTACAGACAGCAGCAGCCACAGCAGCAGCAGCCTAGACACATTGAGAGGATTGTACAATTAGTCAGAAAGATATTACAGGAAACTCTACATCTGGTGCTGATTGACATCTCTATTGCCCATATGCAGGTCTGGTTTGCAGTTCCATGGTAGAGAGGAGTGTCAGCTCAAGGGAATAGGGGCCCTGGTCACAGTATATAAGCAAAGAGGAATGCTAGCATGTGCAGCTGCAGGGGAGCAAGACTCCTTCCCAGGTAAAAATAAGAGCTCAGACCAGGATCATGCACCTTGGAAGCACTGAAATACAAGAAAATTATAAGAAGAGAGCTAATGGCTTGGTAAAAGAGACACAAAAATTCATTGAAGAACGTAAAAAGCAGAATTGACCAAATGGAAAAAGAGGTACAAAATCTCATTGAAGAAAATAATTCCTTAAAAATTAGGATTGAGCAAGCAGAAGCTAATGACTTCATGAAATGTCAAGAAACAATAAAATTCAAAAAAAGAAAAGAAAATATGAAATATTTCATTGGAAAAACAATTGACCTGGAAAATAAAAAAATTTTTTTTAAATTATTGGACTATTTGAAAGTCATGATCAAAGAAGGAGCCCTGCTGTCATGTTTCAAGAAAGTATTAAGGAAAATGCTCCCATATCTTAGATCCCAGAAGGTAAAACAGAAAATGAAAGAATATACCTATCACCTCCTGAAAGAGATCCTAAAATAAGAACTCCAGGAATAATATAGCCAAATTCAAAGCTCCCAGATCAAAGAGAAAATACTTCAAGAAGCCAGAAAGAAATAATTCAAATATCATAGAGTTACAGTCAGGGTCACACAAAATTCAGTGACTTCCATGTTAAAGGAATGAAGAGTTTAGAATAAGCCCTTTTGGAAAGCAAAAAAAGTTAGGATTACAATCAAGAACACACTCAGCAAAATTGAGTGTAATTTAGAGGGAAAAGATTATTTAATGAAATAGAGGATTTTCAAGCATTCCTGATGAAAAAAAGATTAGAACTGAATAGAAAATATTACATTAAAATAGAAGACTCTAGAAAAGCATAAAACAATAAATGTGAAAGAGTGATCATAAGGAAATCAAGTTAAAATGCTAACATGCCTATGTGAGAAGATGATACTTGAAAATTCTAAGAACTTTAACATTATTAGGATTATTAAAAAGAGACATAGATGTCATGGATCAGCTATATTGGAATGATCTTTGAAAAAATGAAGAGGAAAGAAAGAGGGATGCACTAAAAAAAAGAGGAAGGTAGAGATAGAACAGAGAAAATTTTCTCACATAAAAGAGACATGCAAGAAAGAACTTTTATAATGGAGGGTAAAACAGAAGCAGAGTGCTGGCAGGCAATGCTTGAACCTCTCTCATTAGAATTGTTTCAAAGAAGAAAAAAAATTTTATACCCACTTAGCTGTGTGTAGAGAAATGTGCCCAATAAGGAAACAGGAGGGGAAGGGGATAAGAGTAAGGGATAAAGGAGAGAGCAGATTAAGGAATGAAGTTGTTAGAAGTAAAATAGATTTGTAAAAATGAGTGCCATTTCCTAATTGATTAGTGGTCAAAGAATACAAACAGGAAGTTTTCAGAAGAAATCAAAGTTATTTATACCTAAGTCTCAGAATTTGGACTTTCTACCATCCTATCAGTTCCATTACATGAGCAATGACGTTGGAATATCTGTGAATGCCCCAGGAGCCAAGGACTGGCTGGATGTGGATTTAGGGCTCTACAAGACTAAATGACCCTAGACCCTAGATGACAAATCATCTAATCTCCTGCTAAGTCTAGCAACTCTCCAAAGCAATTGCAGAGTAGTCTACACTGGCAGAATGTATTTCCTCATTGGCAACTTCCTATACTAATGAAGTCAAAGATCTTGTCCAAAAAAATAGAAAAGCACATCAATGGAACCAACTAGTTAAGCAATAATCTGACAACTAAACTCAATTCAGAGTTTGATAAAATTGAAGAAATAAGCATTTGGGGAAAGAATTCATATTTAATAGGAATTGCTGGGGGAAAATAGATTTAGACCACCTTCTTATGCCATATGACACAATATGTTCCAAATGGATACCCAATTATAAAAGATAGCATCACATTTTGAAAATGAGGGAAATAAATGGCGATATCTTTCACAATTGTGGGGAGGAGAAGACCTTTAGTTTAGTTTTGTTTTTTTTGAGACTGTCTTCCTATCTTGCCCAAGTTGGAAATATAGCTGTCACTTAGGGTCTTACTCCCAATACTGTCTGGCACAAAAGCTTTGAGCTCTTGTAATTTTCTGGCCTCTTAGACTAATTTACTCTTCTTTAGGCAGACTCTCCATTCCTGGGGGTTCACCATATTGGTGGCACACTTAATTCAGACACCTGCCTCATCCTCTGAAGAAATGAGAATTACAGACTTTTGTGCCATCATGTGTGCTAAAGAAATAATTCTTAACAAGGGCTATAGGGAATCATAAAAAAAGGATATAGATAATTTTGATTGCATGAAATTGAAAAGCTTTTTTGCATGAACAAAATCAATACACATAGGATAAAAAGGAAAAACATAGATTGGAGGGAAAATCTTGGTGTCAAATATCTCTGATAATGTTCTAATATGCAAAACATATTGGGAATTAATATAAATATAGATGATCAAGAAGAATTCCTCAAAGGAAATGAATAAATAATTCTCAAAAGAACTATATTTTTTCCTTTTTTCTTTTAATATTTTTGTTATAAGCTAAGGTTCATATGGATAAAAGGAGGAGGGTATATTTGGAAATGAATGGATATAGAAAACAAATGATATTGATGATTTTTAAAATTTAAATATTATTTAATTTTTCCAAATACATGCAAAGATAGTTTTCAACATTCATCTCTGGAAAACATTGTGTTCCCAAATTTTTCTCTCTCTTCTTCTTCCCCTTCCCCAAGATAGCAAACAATATAATAATAGGCTAAACATGTACAATTCTTCTAAACATATTTTTCCATATTTTTCATTCTGCACAAAAAAAAATCAGATCAAAAGGAAAAATAACCAATAATTTTTTTTAAAGAAAAAAACCATAACTTGGGAGTCAAATCACCTGAATTCTAGTCCCAAATGTACCACTAAGTGACTAATTGTACCTAAACAAGTCACTTCCCTTCCTGGGTCTCATTTTCCTCCTCTGTTTAATGGGAGATATATGGATAGATAGCTGCATAATAGTTTTTGAGGCTCTCTTCAGCTCCAGATTCTTATGAGAAACATTTATTTTAGCATCTTTACAGATCTAAAGTGACTTTGCTAGGTTAGGAACATAAAAATGTATTATGTATAACTTGGTTTGCTCATAAAATTATCATGTTTGATATATTTAGAGATGTGAAAGCCTAGGGGAAAAAAAGCCAAAAAAAAAAAATTCCTGGGGAAAATCTTTTAAAAAAAGAAAAGGACCATTAGGAGAAAAAAAAATTCCTGAATTTTCCAATCATACTTTTTATTCTGATACAATAAACACTTCCCAAAGAACAACTAACCAATTTCTCTCTACAAAACACATCCCCCCTCAAAACAATTCAGCAATAATGTCTCATAGAATGACTCATATTCTCTTATACTAGTAATTGTGTGTTCAAAGTACATGATAGGCCACAATTTTAACTAGCATTTATAGATCAGTGTTTCATCCTGACATCAATTGAATTCTATCAGTGCAGACTCTGATGTCATTCTGCTACTTTATATAATTTTCATTAAGAATGAATCAATTAGCATGATTGTGCACGTGTAACCTTTTTTAAAGTGCTTGCCTTCTCAATTATGAGGGAGAGGAGACAAGATGGAAGAGATATGAAACTCAACAGTGTAAAAAAAAAGATTTTTTACATGTAATTGGGAAAAATAAAATAGTAAAAAGAAAAAAAGAGTCAACTATATTGAACATGTATCTTGTTATGTTATTATGAAGATCAGATTCACAAAGTAAGGTCTTCCCTAACTTCAGTTTTAACAACATATTATACAAGCATAATCAAGAAAGCATCTTTAATTATTTCTGTTGCTTCCTCCAGTTGCCATTTATAATAGGAAATTTTTATCTCCTCAATTAGTTGATGACAAAAATATTTAGGCATGTGGACAATTCTTCTTCCATTGTATTGTCTGCAAATGGGAACATTTGAAGCTGCTTTGCATGTCTTGCCAAACATTCTTTAGACCATAGCAACTGCAAGCAGCTCCAATGTTTCTCCTGTCAAATAAGGTTTTTACACTTAGCAATTCAATGTGCAACCTTATATAATGCAAGAAATCCTTTTGATGTCATAGATATGGTTTTTGGAAAGGTTTGTTGCTGCTTATTAAAGCATCTAAATTTTCCCTACAAAAATTCCTTTGCCTTGCCAATGTATTCTTTCTGTACGCTTTCAAGTTGCCATTTTAATTTATTGGGTTTCATGTTGTCTGTAACTGAAATATTTATGCAAAGCAAACACAGTGGTCTTCCTTCTATATCACTAATAGTATTTATAAGTCCTATGGATAATTATGATGAATTATCTTTTCTGGATTTGAATTTTTTTTGTTTGATAGTTCTGTATTTCCCATTACTTTATTGTCTTTGCATGTCAAGCTCTTCAGTGGATTTTCCCCTAAAGTCAGTTATGGATTTATGTAGGAAGGGATATTATCTCACTTAAAATAGCTAAAGACAATACAACAATTGGATAATGAAGAAGGCAAATAAAAATTTTCAGTGGTTTTTTTTTTTATAAGTATAGTAAAATTTTTTAATTTGAAAACTCTTTCCAAGTTTTTTGGGAACAAATTTATTATATTTTATTTGCCAACATGAGTAATACTGATAAATATATCACTATTATGGTATTTTTAATGACCAAACATTTAACTTTGAGTTTATATATTTCACATTCAAATGTAGCAATCAGTGAAACAAATAATTCATCTGTATCCCAAGCCTACTTCAAGGTCATGTTGAACCTTTGGCTAACTTTGATGTACACGCACTAAAATTTGACTTTACTTGTTTAAATTTTATTAAATAATCTCTGTGCTTCATTTACTGTCAATTGAAGTAAATTAGCCATATTAATCCTGTGTTTGTCTGTGCATCCTATATATGTATAACTACTTGACTCATTTACAAAATTAGCCAATAAACTTAGCTGTCCTTTCCTGTTCTCACTAAGAAATTCTTGCTCCCTGTTTTTGTTTTTTCATTTTTTCCTTAAAAAATTTTAAAAATAGCTTTTTATTTTCAAAATATTTGCAAAGATAGTTTTCAACGTTCATCCTTGAAAAACCTTGTATTCAAAATTTTCTCCCTCTCTTCCTCCCCAAACCTGTTCCCCTAGACAGTAAGTAATCCAGTATAGGTAAAACATGTGCAGTTTTTCTAAACATATTTCCACACTTAACAGGCTTCACAAGAAAAATCAGATCAAAAAGGGAATCCCACATATATATATATATATATATATATATATATATATATATATATATATGCAAATCACTTTTCTTCTCTGGCCTGTAGTATTCTCTATACAATGGAGATGTTGGACCAGATGGTTTCAAAGCTATCTTTTAACTCTAATATTCTGTAGTTCTAAGATCCTTTCCCCATCCAAAGTAAAATCTATACTTGTTGATTGAAAAACTTCTCCTTAAAGTAGAGTAGCAATTAAAGACAACATGAATTCAGGATAAGATGAGAATTATGTTTCTCACCTCCCTACAGCAATACTAAGGACCACCAAATCTGGGTCATCCCAGAGGTTTTTATTTTATTATTATTATTATTATTATTTTGTCATTCATCTACTTTTGGGTACAAGTGATCATGGCATGTCAATAGCCAAGTTGAGCTCCTTATGGAAGCACTGAAGCTGATATTTTTACCTATTCATCACTGTCTCTTTGGTTCTATGTATTTTTTATTTTATACATAGACTCATTTAAATCAGATGATCCTGAAAACATTTACTAACAAAACTGGAAGGGAGAAAAGATTTAAAAAATGAAAAAGATTTTATCAAGATTTCTAGAATCAACTCTTTTCTTTTATAAATGTGGTGGAGTTACTACATTTGTACTCTTAATATACTTTTCCCAAAAATGCTTCATAAAGAAATAGAAATGATACTAAGGAAAATAATTAGGAAAACATCTAGATCAGATCAAGTACATACAGAAAGCATTGTGAGATCCATTCTCAAAATATATGAAAGAGAATGATATTAAAAGTCTGTGGATGAGGGATACCCAAAGATGTTACTACTGATAAAAATAGAATCCAAAGATATCATTAATTACTAACAATTAATCTTACACTCATATTTCTATAAACTCTTTATGATAACAATTTACATGCATATAGAGGACACCCTTAATGTAAATTGAGAAAAGAATAGGCAATTATTAAAAAATAACAATCTGTAGCAAGTCATATATTTAGTCTTGTAATTGGTAAAAAGTTGCAGAGAATTAAGGATACTACCATGTTTATTGTTTATTTACTAAACACACAAAAAAACCTTCATAGCTGAAAAAAACTATGATTACCCTCATTTTATATATAATATATATTTATTTAATAATAATTTTTTTTCCAAATACATGCAAAGATAACACAGTTTCACAAATTTTTCTCCCTTTCCCCTTCTCTCCCCAAATTAACTGTTTTTTTTAAATAGATTTTTTTATTTTCAAAATACATGCAAAGATAGTTTTAAACATTCACCCTTTGTGTTTAGAATTTTTCTCCTCTCTTTCTCCACTCCCTCCTTCCATAGTTAGCAAGTAATACATTATATATTAAACATGTATAATTCTTCTATACACATTTCTACATTTATCATGCTACAAATCAGATCAAAAAGGAAAAAAATGAGAAAGAAAACAAAAATCAAGCAAACAACAACAAAAAAGGTGAAAATACTGGGTTGTGGTCCACACTCAGTCCCCAGAGTCCTCTCTCTGGGTGCAGATGGCTCTCTCCATCACAAGTCCTTTAGAACTGGCTTGAATCATCTCATTGTTGAAAAGAGCCACGTCCATCAGAATTGTATCGTATAATCTTGTTGCTGCCATGTACAATGATCTCCTGGTTCTGCTCATTTCACTTAGCATCAGTTCATGTAAGTCTCTCCAGACTTCTCTGAAATCATCCTGTTGATCATTTCTTATAGAACAATAATATTCCATAATATTCATATATCATAATTTATATAGATATTCTCAGTTTCTAGTTTCTTGCCACTACAAAAAGGGCTGCCACAAATATTTTGTACACGTGGGTCCCTTATTAGCTTGGCCTACCCTTGAACACTTGATATTCTTCCAGTTGTTTAAATCTGACTTTATTTGTGTAGAAAATTTGTGTTCATATAGTTTCTGACTTTGTCTTGGCAGGTAGACTCTCAAATATTTTATATTATCTACAGTTATTTTAAATATTCTCTTTGTATCTCTTGCTGCTGAACTTTGTTGGTAATATATGAAATGCTGATGATTTATGTGTATTTATTTTGTATCCTGCAACTTTGCTAAAGTTGTCCATTGTTTCTAGTAGCTTTTTAGTTGATTTGCTAGGGTTCTCTAAGTATACCATCATAACATCTGCAAAGAATGATAATTTGGTTTCCTCATTACCTACTCCTAATTACTTAATTCCTTTGTGCAAAATTTTTAATTTAATGTAATCAAAGTTGTTCATTTTGCTTTTCACAATGTCCTCTACTTCTTTGGTCATAAATTTCCCCCTTCTCCAGAGATCTGATAGCTAAATTATCCCTTGCTTTCCTAATTTGTTTATGTTATCATCCTTTATGTTCAAATCAGATACCCATTTTGACCTTGTTTTGGTATGAAGTATGAGATGTAGATGTATGCTAAATATCTGACACATTATTTTCTAGTTTTCTCAGTAATTTTTATAAACAATGAGTTCTTATTCCAGAAGTTGGAGTTTGAAAGTTTATCAAAAACTAAGTTATTAGTATTTGATTATTTCGTTGTGTGTATCTAATCTATTCCACTGATCTATCACTCTATTTCTTAGGCAGTATCAAATAGGTCTGATTATTGCTGCTTTATAATATAGTTTTAGGTTTGGTACTGCTAAGTCACCATCCTTTGTATTTTTTTCCCATTAATTCCCTTGATATTCTTGACCTTTTGTTCTTCCAGATGAGTTTTGTTATTATTTTTCTAGTTCTATAAACTAATTTTTTGGCAGTTCGATTGGTATGGTACTGAAAAAGTAGATCAATTTGGGCAGAATTGTCATTTTTATTACATTAGATTGGCCTACTGATGAACAATTGATATTTTTTCCAATTGTTTAGATCTGACTTTATTTGTGTGAGAAGTGTTTTATAATTAGATTTTATGGCAGGTGGACCCCCAAATATTTTATTTTGTCTACAGTTATTTTAAATGGAATTTCTCTTTCTATCTCTTGATGGACTTTGTCAGCAATGTATAGAAATACTGATTATTTGTGTAAAGTTATTTTATATCCTGCAACTTTGCTAAAGCTGTGAATTGTTTTGAGTAGGGTTTTGAAAGATTTTCTAGGATTCTCTAAGTTTATCATCATATCATCTGCAAAGAGTAATAGTTTTATTTCATTATTGACTATCCTAGTTCTTTTAATTTCTTTTTCTTCTCTTATTGGTAAAGCTAACATTCCTAATTCAATATTGAATAGTAATAGTGAAAGTGAGTAACCTTATTTCATCTAGATCTTTTTGGGAATGCTTCTAGTTTATCCCCATTACAGATGATGCTTGCTGATAGTTTTAGATAGATGCTACTGGTCATTTTAAGGAAAACTCCATTTATTCCCATGTTCTCTTAGTGCTTCTAATATGAATAGGTGTTGGATTTTGTCAATTGCTTTTTCTGCATCTATTGAGATAACCATACTATTTCTGTTAGTTTGGTCATTGACATAGACAATTATGCTAATAGTTTTCCTTATATTGAACAAGTTCTGCATTCCTGGTATAAATCCTAATTGGTTATAGTGTATTATTTTGGTGATAACTTACTGTAATATCTTTGCTAATATTTTATGTAAGATTTTTGCATCAATATTCATTGGGGAAATTGGTCTATAATTTTTTTTTCTCTATTTTGACCCTACCTGGTTTAGGTATCAGCACCATATTTGTGTCATAAAAGAAATTTGATAGGACTCCTTCTTCTCCTATTTTTCCAAATAGTTTGCATAGTATTGGAATTAATTGTTCTTTAAATATTTGATAAAATTCACTTGTAAATCCATCTGGCCTTGGAGATTTTTTCTTAGGGAGTTGATTAATAGCTTGTTCATTTTATTTTTCTAAAATAGGACTATGTAAGTAATTTATTTCCTCCTCATTAATCTGGGCAATCTATATTTTTGTAATCATTCATCCATTTCACTTAGATTATCAGATTTGCCCAAATGTACTCTTAATGGATCTCTTCCTACAGGGTATATCCCATACAAATATTAAAATCTGAGATAATGGAATCTTCATGATAGATGTAACAACAGATAAATATGTTTGATGAGGGAAGATATTCCCCCCCCCAAAAAAAGGTATTATTATAATGGAGGATTTCTGAAATAGAATCAAAATGAAAAAGATAAAGATAATGGGCCCTCTACATGTTCTTGTGTTTGGAGACATCAAACCATGAAATAACTGTAGAACTTTCCTAGTCACTGCAAAGAATCCAACAACTCACACAGGAAAAATCTGTGAATGAAGAATACCTGCTGTCCAGACTGTGAGGGACAGGAGCTGGACCAGTGTTAAATATATAACAAGAACAGGTATCCCACATGGTAAGGGGTAGGATGATAATCACTGGATAAATCAAGGATGGAGGAGAGATAAACTGACATAAGCTAGTTGACCCTGGAGAGAATATTCTGGGACGGGAGCTTGAGATAATTATTATAATAACTCCACCTTTTTCATGAGTATTCCTGAAGAGGATTCCTGAAGCTAGCCAGACCTCTGAAGATCAACTCATCTCCACTGTAAGGGGGAATTGGAATAAAATACCCATAGTTTTTTTTTTTTTTAATCAGTTATCAGTATTAGCATTTTTACATCTTGAAATTCCTTGATTTTTCTTTTATCCCCATTGTATTTGCTAATCTGACTTCTTACTTTTCAAATATATTGTAATTGTTTCTGAGGCATATCGTCAAGTAGGAAGGCTAATTACGAAACAAACAAAAAATGAAATGACCCTCAGTTCTGTGAAGCCATTTCAGCAGTGATGAGGAAAGGAGACAAGGAGCACTGATAATCAAATAGTTTTTAAGACTATCTATAAATTTTAATTTTGCTATTGAAACTTTAATTGTGAGATCTTTGTTTAATGACTCAAAAATGCATATATTCCTAGAGAAGGTGAATCATGTCAATTGGAAATGGACAGAAGGACAAAAGATGTCACAGTAAATACTTGGGGATTTAGAGATGCAAAAAACAAAATTGGCAGGGTAGATTTTATCATATATCTAAAGAAAACATGAAAAATCAATTCGTGTGATATTTGATCATCCACATAACAGTACTAATAACAAGCATTTGCAAAAAGACTTCTATATAAATGACTGCATTATGTACCAGAATTGGATGCTAAGGAGAAAGAGGTGAAGAAATTTTGTGATGAACCTAATAAGACTTTCCAGATTAATGACATACACTTTGATACTTATCATGTAAAGACATTGTGCTAAGTGCTTTTCAATTATTTTCTCATTTAATTTTCACAACAATCTCTGGAAGTAGATGTCATTATTATCCTCAGTTTATAGATGAGAAAACTAAAGAAAACTTGCCTAGGGTCACATAACTTGTAAATGTTTGTGGCCACATTTGAACTCGTCTTCCTCATTCCATGTCTGTCAATGTACCGTATTGACTAGATGCTTTGATAGTAGAAATTTGGATGACTGCAAAGCTGATATTGCCCTCTATGGAAGTTGATAGATATTTTGGGGAAAGTATAATAATAAATATGAAGAACTCAAGAGAAAATTTAAAAGACTTGTATGAACTGTTACATAGCCAAGTAAGTGAAATGCAAAGAAAAATTTACACAATGATCACATGTAGAGATAATAGAAATAATTTAAAGGAAAACTTTTAGGTTAGTAAAACTCTGATCTATACAATTGACTAAAGAAGATTAATAATGAATTTATCTTCCTTCTTTTGGTGGTGGTGAATAACAGGTTTAGAATAAAGTATATACTCTAATATAGCTGATTCATTTTGCTTAAACAAACTTCTTTATTTTTAAAGAGAGAATTATGGGTCATCTAGGTGGCACAGTGGATAGAGCACCAGCCCTGAAGTCAGAAGAATGAGTTCAAATCTGGCCTCAGACACTTAACACTTTCTGGCTGTGTGATTCTGGGCAAGTCACTTAATCCCAATTGCCTTAGCCAAAAAACAAAAGTTATAAAGGGGCACAGAATGAGAAGAATAAAAACATTGTAAAAAAAAAAAGCAATAAAGTATTTATCTTTAAAATTATGCAACAAGGTCTATTTTGAACATAGGATCCGAGATTTAGAAGGGACCTCAATGGTCATCAAGCCTAGCCCCTTCATTTTCATTTTTTTCTCCATTTATCTAAATAATTATTTTTATTTTATCTTATTGTTTTCATTTTTCTCTGGTTATACGTGTACATTTTTTTGAGGCAATTGAGGCACCTAGATGCCCTACATTTATTTTTTAAATGCACATTTCTTTATAAATCATGTTGGGAGAGAAAAATCAGATCAAAAGGGGAAAAGCATGAGAGGAAAAAAAATAGAATAAGAAAAAGTAAATGACAACATATATTGATTTACATTCAGCCTTCAGCCCCTTCATTTTATATGAGAGGAAACTGAATCAGAGTTTTTAATTTGCCCAGAATATACAGGTAGCAAATATCAAATGTAGGTCTTCCTGAGTCTCAAATCCAGCATTCTATCTATTATTCCACCTACTTCTTCAAGGATAAAATAAGTAGGGAGTTGGCCAATGTGAGACTTGAGTCTAGGACAGTGATTATAGTGAGTTTTATAGTTTGGGGAGATATAGAATTATGCAGACATAATTATTGAAATTAAGGGGATTCATCTTTCATTTTCAAAGAGAGGTAGAGAGAAGAGGATCCAGGATTTCTCATAATTAATAACTGGCATCAGGAGACCCAACAAAAAGAATAGTCAAACAGAAAGGAAGAGAAGCAGAAGAGAACAATGTCACCAAACCAGTAAAAGGGAAAGGATCCAGAAGAAAAGAAGGGATGATCAGACATCTCAAAAGATGAAGAGAGTTTGGATAGCATGAAAACATGGGAATAATTAATTTAGTAGTTAAGTAATGGGAGGTTACCTTAGAGCAGCTTCACTGTGGGGGCTAAGATGGTGTTTGGAAGCTAGACTTTAAAGCGTTGAGAACTGGGGGAGAAGGAGAAGGGGAGGGAAGAAAGAGAGAAAAGGGAGAAGAAAAGGGAACAATATTTGAGTATAAAGGAGTTTGCCTGACAAAAGGGAAGAGAAGTATAGGACAATAGCAAGAGGGAATAAAAAGATCCAACCACGATTTTTGATCATGAAGGAGACTTGGGTCCCTTTGCTTTTTTCCCTCTTAAATAATCATTTTTAAATTTAAATTTTATTTTATGAAATTCCTATTTCTGTCCCTTCTGTCCCCCCATTGAGGAGGCAAGCAATATAATATCCATTATACAAGCAATATAATATCCATTATACATGTGTTGGGTCCATTTGTAATTGATGTTGAAGGAATTAATGAATAAGGAGAGTTGGTATATGTTAGAAAGAGAAGACATTAGGAGGTGAGCTAATAGGAAAGATGAGGATCAAGAGATGAGAGTAGAAGAGCTGACTTTGGGCAAGAAAAAAAACCATCTTTGGAGACTAGAGCAAAGATGAGAAAGTAGTTAAGTTTGGGTGTTTTTGTTTTGTTTTGTTTTGTTTTAAAATAAAGGGATTTGTTGAATAAAGGCAGATTTTAGGCCAGAAGGATTCAGACTACACTCACAGATAATCAAAAAAACTCTTTTACCTACATGAGATAATTGCTGGAGGAACTTCTTTTGCCCAGAATTTTATAGAAACCTAAGGGTACAATAAAGCAGTACAGTGAGCAGAACACTGGTCAAGTCTCTATGTGCCTCAGTTTCTCCAATTGTAAAGCATATAATGAGAAAACAATAGTATCTATCTCGTTGGCTTAAATGAAGTTATATTTATAAACTATTTAGCATAGTAGCTGGTACGTAGTAGATGGTATATAAATTATTATCCTAGTCACCCAGGTTTGTCAACATGGCATTATTCTTGACTGCTCACTCTATCTCACAGCAACTGTTCAAACAACTGTCATATCTGCTCATTGTTATCTCCATAGTGTCTTTTGCAACCATATTACTTCTCTCTACTTTCATCCTACTTAAGGATTTTATCACTTCTTCCCTGAAAGACTGACATAGCCTTCTCTAACTAGTCTCCTAATTCTAGTTTTATCCAGTCCATCCTTACGTGGCTTTTAAAGGGATTTTTTTCCCCCAGCAGACATTTGATCAGATCCCTTCCATACTCTGTAAACTCCAATAGCTCCCTATTGCTTTGTAGGATGAAATATAAACACACCTCTGCTTAGCTTTTAAAGTCCTTCATAACTTGGTCCCAAATTATTATCCATTATTTCCCTCTCTGCCTGCGAGAGTACAACCTAAATGGACTTCTTTCTGTTCCTTATACATGATACCCTATAGCAAAGCTTCTTAAACTGTGGGTTGAGATCCCACGTGGGGATCATGTAACTGAATGTGGAGGTGGCAGAAAATTTGGTAACAGTAAAGTTTCTGAATGCTCTACATCTTGCAGAATCAAATATTCCAAGATTTAATTCTTTATGTAGAAATAAACAAACACACTCATCAAGTTAGCGTGCAAATTTGCTTTATTTGTGGGGTCTCTTGATTGTGGTTTTACTTTCATCCAAACCACCTCTTCCACCTACCATCAGCACTTAATGATCCCTTTATTCCCACCCTCCCCTTTTTTCTGTTTAACCCCAAACAGCCAGATTCTGGGTAGAGATAAGAACTCTTGTTTAATATCAATAAGGGGCTAGGGGGTCTCCCTTTTAGAACAGAGTGTTTACCCACAAATAACCCCTCCCCTTCCATGGAAGATGACAAGGGGATGAGGAACCCTGGGATGTCCAGATCTGCTGCCTGCATTTACAAGTCTCCCTGCTCCTTGGAGGGAGAGCCTAGCCCAGGTCTGGACATCAAGCCTAGGATGCCCCAGTCTCCTGGAGGTTCCACCCCTCAGCCCCCAGGCTCCCAACAGTCTTGTTTCCACAACAGGACAGGCTGTGTGCCCTGTAAACTCGGTCCCTCCCCATTCCCAACCCTACGGCAGGGACACTGTGACCTGAATGGAGGTGGCAGTTCTGTAGCCTAACTCTTCTATCCAGAGCACCTTTTAAGAATGAGTTGGGTGCGACCCCTTCCCCCGCCCCTCTAAACCCAGGATCTCACAGCAATTTCCCCCTCCCCACCCTTAATGAGGAACTTTTCTCCTTCTGCCAGAACCGATAATTCCTTATGTTCACAGGATCTGTATGTGTATGCATGTGAGGATTTGTGTACTTAAGATTGTATGGATATGCACGTTTGTATTTATACATGTGTGTATTTATGCATATGTGTGGAAAGCTGTTTAAGTATACTGCATGTGAATGTATGTGGCAAATTGCTAATTTTAAAGCCAGGATCCCCAGGATCTGAGTTCAAGTCTCACTTCCAAGGCTCTGAATCTTCAATCAACAAACAAGCATTTATTAAGCATGGTCAGAGAAAGCTGAGTTTGATACCAGAGGTCCTGGGTTCAAATCCAGCCTCTAAAATTTCTCCTCCCTCATCCCCAACTTTGGACATGTCACTCTCTCTCTCAAATTTTGCCTCACACTCTAGCTCTGTGATCCTAGGCAAGCCGTGGTGCTGGATTTAGCAACAAGCCTTGGAGACACAAAGAAGTTTATTATCTACCCAGCACTGACACTATGAACATACAAGAATATACAGTATAAAGAGATACTGTTGTTGGTACTTCCTTCTCAAAAGGACCCAGGACATCAGGGAGGTGATGCTGCGACAGGCAAGTAAATGGGATTGAAGTGAGGAAAGGCTGGGCAAAGTCACCTGCCTCACTTTCCCCTCCAGAACCATCTGGGTTCAGTGGCCAGATAGAGATCAGGACCACTGGAGATGGGTCAGGAGGTTTGGGAATGGGAGTAGGGGAGGGGAAAAAAGGTACCTAACATCAGAAACACTGGCATTTGAGAAGAACCTTGATGGCTTCTAAGGCTTCTGATATAGGTGAGGAGGGAGAACAAATGTGGAGTGCTATGTATGAAGAATAGAAAATCAGTTTAGCTGGATAGAAGCGTGCATGTAAGGGAATAATAGGAAACAAACTGGAAAGGCCAGATTGGGGAGGGTTTCAAATGTCAAATGGAGGAGTTTAAAGCAGGTAAAGAGGAAGCCACTAGAGTAAGCAAAGTGACGTATATATGTATGTATACACACATAATTATATATATATATGAACATCTACTTCCCTGTCTGTTGTAGCCCCTATGTTTGCAACCCTTCTTCTCTATTCTTATTGTTTTCATGTATCTTCCTAAGATTGAGAGCTGGAAGGAAATTTAGTCATCCACAGCCCCCCACTCCCTCAACTCCTGCTTCCCCTATTTTAACCTCCCCACTCCCTGACTTCCCTTGTTTACAGAAAACTGAGACGCAGAGATTAAGTGACAGAGCCAGTAAGCATCTGAGGCAGAATTCAAAAGGGAAAAGAGGTAAACTGAATTTGAATCCAGGATCTTTGAGAGCAAATTCAGCTATCTATACTGTATTACAATGTACTGGAGAGGGGAAGGTGTAGGGAGAATTCCCAAAACTTGTTTTCCTCATCTCAGGATCCAGTCTCCTCTCCTGCCGAATCTCCCGTGGGTTAATAATTATTGGGGATCCCATTACAGCTGAGTCTGGGCCCCTTCCCAGCCTCAGCTGCCTTTGACCTGTCTCGGCTTTGGGAGGGGTCTTGCTTTCCAGCCAAACAGAGCCCCGGGCTGGGTCCCGCCTCCTCCCTGGATTACTTTCCCGGGACATATAAAGCCGAGACCCCGGTGGGGTTCCTCCCAGAGGAAAGAGCCTCTGCCCACCTCCAGGACACGTGGGCGCCGCGGCTGCTGTGGCCCCTCCTCTTCGATTCCCTTCAGCAGCACCATCGCCTTCCCCCACTCGGTGCCTTAGCCTCATACCCACAATGTTACTATGGCCCAACCAGCCAGAACATCTGTGGCCCAGCCCAGGGGAGCTCTACCCCTGTCCCCCTAGCAATCTGCTCAGGTAGGTGCTTCCTTCCCTCGGGATGCCCCCAAAGTCCCTTCTCTCTCATCCTCCGGCTGTCCCCGAGGGCAGTCATTTGCCATGATCCCCATGGTCAGTCCCTTCCGTTTCTCTTCATTGACTCCAATTTCCCCAATCTGCAGAATAGGAGATGTCCTGCTTAAGTAGGAAGTTTCTTTGAGGGGAAGGGGACTGAATGGGAAAAAAAAGGTGGGCGGAAATGCCTCTCTTATTTTGCAGATAGAGAAGCCTCCTGAATCCATCTGGGATTTAGTTATAATACGGTGGGTCTCCAAGCATTTCTTTGTATATCCTCTGGGATAGAGCAAGACTGGATCTTTTAGATTTTAAAACCTAGGAAGGTTTAGACAGGGATATACTTTTTCAGGCACTGTGCTTGAGCACTTCTGACTAGATTTCTGGTAGGATTTTTCTTTTTTTGCTGAGGCAATTGGGGTTAAGTGACTTGTCCAGGGTCACACTGCCAGAAAGTTAAGTTTCTGAGATCAAATTTGAACTCAAGTCCTCCGGACTTCAGGGCTGGTGCTCTATCCATTGCACCACCTTGCTGCCCCATCTGGTAGGATTTTCTAAGGAAAACCAAGTTTTTGAAAAGTAGAGAGGACACACTTAAAAGATATAAGAGAACTGGGAACCATCCTCTATTAGTTTGAGTTGCTAGTGGCCGAGGACTGGGGGAGAGAAGGCAGTTTTTGAGAGCTGGAGAAGAACCTATTCTTCTGGAGGTAAAAAAGAGACCAGAATGAGGTGGAGAACCTGACAACTAAGACAATGTCCATCTCATCTCAGCAGGGAGTCCCTGGCACTGCCTTACCTGAAGCAGGAGGACCCTTCTACCATGTCTACCTCAGACATGCACTGTCCAGTCTTCCAATACGTCCTCTGTGCTGTCACCTCTCCTGCTGTCAAGCAACATGAAGAAACACTAACCTACCTGAACCAGGGTATGACAAATAGGGGACATGGCTATTGGAAACTACTAGCGGGGTACTGTAATCTAATAGATGTTGCATTTGGATCCTTCCTCTGGCACTTGCTGTCATTAGTTTTAAATTTCTCATCTGTAAAATGGGGGTTACAGTTTTCCTCACAGTATGGTTGAAAGAGTTAAGCCCACCATTCCTTGAAATGCTATGTAAACATCAGTTGTCCTGTCTCTGTATCATTTCTGCCTGACTAGCACAGTACCTGGTACTTTGTGGTAGGTACTTGTCATTAAGAGGAATGGTGGTATAAGGGGTAGAGAGGCAGTTTTGGAATTGGAAAATCTAGCTTCAGATCCTACTTCTGATGAATACTGGTTGTGACCCTGGACAGGTCAATTTCTCAGTAATCCAGATACCTCTAAAAATAAGCTGTAGAAGTGCTTATTTGTGTTGTTAAACCTCACTGGAAACCTCCATAAAGACCCCTAAAGAAGAGTTGTTCAAGAAGACTACAAGACAACCAGTTCTGATGGACGTGGTTCTCTTCAACAATGAGATGATTCAAACCAGTTCCAATCGTTCAGTGATGAGAGAGAGAACTATGGGAACTGAGTGTGGACCACAACATAGTATTCTCTCTGTTGTTGTTTGCTTGCATCTTGTTTTCTTTCTCATTTTTTCTGGTTTGGTTTGATTTTTCTTGTGCAGCAAGGTAATTGTATAAATCTGTATACATATATTGGATTAAACGTATATTTCCACAATATTTAACATATATTGGATTACCTGCTATCTAAGGGAAGGAGTGGGGGAAGGGGTAGAAAAATTGGAACACAAGGTTTTTGCAAGGGTAAATATTGAAGAATTATCCATGCATATGTTTTGAAAAATAAGATTTAATAAAGGAAAAAGGAAAGAAAAAAAAGAATAGTTGTTAGTGGGATTGGATCCTGAATCCCACAATAGAGCAAAGATGATGGAGGTGAGCCCCAAGGAGGTCAGAAACTACAGCCAGCATCAGATGCCTGAAAATGGGCAATAGAAGATTTGGGGGAAGGGGGAATAACTTTGGTCTTCAGATGGTTCTCCCTGCTTTAAGGGTGACCGATTCCTATCCTCATCCTTCCAGGGCAATCTTATGAGGTACGGATGCTCTGTAACCCCAAACTAGGGGATGCTTCCCAGTGGCCCCGCCTACTGAAGGTGAGTCTCTTCTCACCTGGGAAGGGCTGGAAAAATTATCTTGCCTGGTGTCTTCTCTCTCCTCCCCGTCTTGGCCACTGGGCACCAGACTTCAGAGGCAGCCTAGCTCAAACAATGAGAGGTGGGAGGTCAGGAAGTCTAAGACCCCCAACCACTAACTATCAGTGCAAACACAGATCTCTTAAGTCACTTAACAAAACTCAGTTTTCTTACCTGTAAAATGGAGGTGACTTAAAAGTGCCAGTCTTCCCTCTGAGAGGCACAAATGAGATCCCATATTTTAAAATGCTCTGCAAACAGAAGCATCTTGGTCAAGTTCCCATACATCTGATTATTAAGCAGCCTTTCTACTCATTGTCCAGTTGTCTTTTTATTTAGAGGGGGAAGGGTAGGAGAGGAGAGGTAGTTTAAATCAAATGGACAGGATGGAAGGTTCTTGGAAACTGGACTCTGGAATTTCCCAGGTGTCTAACGTGGGTGTCTGATGTCCATAGAGCGTGGTACGTGTGGTCTTCCATGACCGCCGCCTGCAGTACACAGAACAGCAGCAGCTGGAGGGCTGGCGCTGGAGCCGCCCAGGGGACAGGATACTGGATATTGGTGAGGAGTGTGAACAGAGGGGCAGGGGAAGAGGTTGCAAGAGCCCTCCTGCTGGGGTTCCTTGGGTACTCAGGGTGAGGCCTTTACCAGGCCGTGGTGGGGGAGGCTTTGGGGGTGCTGTCACTTTAGTGAGTCCCTTTTTGTGAAGGAGTTTAACTCTAGTGCCTGTCTGCCTTTCCCCCGTGTCTCCAGATGTGCCCCTGTCAGTGGGGGTTGTGGAGCCCCAGATGCTGCCCTCACGCCTCAACACAGTGGAGTTTCTTTGGGATCCTGCAAAAAGGACATCTCTCTTCTTGCAGGTCAGGGGTTAGGACACTCCCAACGCCATTCCTGCCCTCTAGTCTATCACTACCTGGGTAGTCTCACTACACGTCCTCCCGGGACCTAGGTAGTGATAGACTCAGACAGACATACTTAAAACGAATAGTATAAGAAACTTGGCCCACGAGTGGTGCCCAAGGAGCTCAGAGGCACCTGTGGAGTCGCGGTAGGCTTCAGGGAGCTGGTCCTTGAACTGGGCCGGCCTTCTGGCAAACAGGATCCTCTGAGCAGATGGTTACCCTCACAGGCTTCGGTAAGGGCAACCAAGATGATGTGGTGTCAAACACTGGACTGGGTTCTAGTGACACTAACTGGCAACATGGTTCAGGAAATCATGGATGCTCCAGAGGATTTGGGTTCAAATTTCATACCAGTTACTCTGGGCATGTAACTTAAGCCCCTGTATCTGTTTCTTTCTCTGTAAAATGATGTGTGGGACTCTTCCAGATCTAGATGATTGTTCTTGGGTCATTGTTTCTTAATCAGTAATCTTTTCATCTTGAAAAAAATAATTTATATGCCAAACACTTTACAAATATCTCATTTGATCCTCACTATTACTATCCCCATTTTACAGATGAGAAAACTAAGGCAGAGATGAAGTCTCTGATCCAGAGTCACTCAGCTAGTAAATACTGGGAGTGTGGATTTGAACTTAGGTCTTACTGACTCTGGTTTCAGTGTCCACTTAACTGCCATAGCTAGGAGGTGGGCTTCAAGACCCTCCCAGGTACACAATCCTTGGACAGACAGGTAAAGTACCCCAGGTAGGAAGAGAGGATAGACCATGGGGTTCCTAGCCATTTGTGCGTGTGCATGTGTGTATGTGAGATGACAGCCATTTGTGCATGTGCATGTGTGTATGTGAGATGACAGGACAATGGGTCTCTCTGGTAGTCTGGTGAGGACTATGGACCCCTTCTCAGAATCATGTGTTTAAATGCATAAAATAAAATAGACCACAAAGGAAATAAGTTATTTTAAAAGTCATAAATTTTTTTTAATTTGCAACCCTCATATGAAGAACACCGAAAATAGATAAAAATCAGCTTTTTGACCCTCTTTGGTAATAGGAATTCTGGGCCTTTTTTGTCCTCTTATCGCCTTCCTTTTCTATCATAGGTAAATTGCATCAGCACAGAGTTCACCCCTCGAAAAAATGGTGGAGAGAAGGGTGTCCCCTTTCGCATCCAGATTGACACCTTCAAGCCAAGTGACAAGGGGATACCTATAGAACATCTGCATTCAGCCAGCTGCCTCATAAAAGTCTTCAAGGTATCATCCATTTGGGCCTGAAACTGTCCTCTTAGACCCTAGAACTATCTCCAGTCCTTCCTGAATTATTTGTCTGGAGGGGGTGGTGTTGAAAGAAGGGGGTTAGGCTAGGACTCTGAAGTTTCCACATGGACTCCTCTGCAGCCTAAAGGGGCTGACAGGAAACAGAAAACTGACAGAGAGAAGATTGAGAAGCAGTCACCACAGGAGAGAGAAAAGTACCAGCCAGCCTATGAGACTACTGTCTTCATAGAAGTGAGTATATGTGTGGGACCATCCCTACTAGGACCAGGCGTTGATATTCTTGGTATAAAGCCTTCTGTAACTTTGTCTTAGTGGAAGAGCACCATAAGCAGTTGGGAAAACTACATGGAAACATTTAAAAACTAAACACAGAGGAAAAAGGCAAAAAATTTGGAGGAAAGCATAGACAAGCAAGATCATTTTGCGAGCAAAATGTAGAATTAACTTTAAAAAAGAAAACTAAATGGTGTGAAACAGATATTCATGATCTCATGTAGAATCTTCTTTTGTTCTGCTGCAAGGGCTGGCTCTTTGGCAGTATTTAAATTCAGGATTAAAAAGAAAAACCAAGACTCAGAGAAGGTCACTTTTAGAGAGCATGCCAAGAGAAAAACCCTAATCTAACTTATTAGTACAGACCTGGATCCACACTGATTTTAATTTTAATTTTTTAAAGAATGGAAACTGGGGAGGTAGGGGGGAGGGAAGAAGAGAGATCCTGGTACTCCCAGCAGCTCCCTCCCCTCCCCTTCCCCCTCCAAGATCTATGTTCTCCCTTCTCCACAAGACCTACCTTCCAGGCAAAGAAGAAATCTGTTCTAAGGGCCACCTGGGTGTATCCCAGAGGGAAGCAAAGCTAGAGTTAACAGCTCATAAGTCCCTTTCCTTTCCCAAACCCCAATCTCAGGGGATCACAGTGTTTACCATGGCCTTTCCCCGCCAGTGTTCACCATGGCCTGAAACTTCTACTGGTCTTCACACTTCTCCCAGCCCTCCGGGCCTGACTTCTCCCCACTCTTTCAAATTCCTGACTCATGAGAGGTGAGTAGATACTGGGCAGTGAAAAGAGGATTGGTCTTGTTTTTTCTTCATTCCCTTCTTTTTCCTGTCTAAGGTATGATGAGGTCAAGGGAGATTAAAGAGGGGAGGGAAATTACCCTGATTCATCCACAAATATTTATTGAGCCCATTTCAACCGAGCACAGAGAGTGGGGCACAAAGAAGGATGGGACTCAGTCCTTACCCTCCAGGTGCTTCTAGTTTAATAGGGACAGAGATAAGACTGGTACACAAATAACCTCTTTCAGTCCCAAGGTACAAGATGGGAGTACAAAGGTTAAATTTTATAGGATATCTCAGAAGACAGGAGCAACAACCCAGACTCCAGCCTTTCAAATCCTGTTTGCTCTCTCTTTAGGATCTGTTCCTCCCCACCCTTCTCTCTGGACAACTCAGTGGACAGTCCTGGTGAGGTAAATCTCTTCCCTTCCCCGCTAAGGCCTGTGATGACTGCTTCATCCCTTTTCTCAAGAGTGTCACCCTGCCCTCTGGCGGCCATGCTTGGCATTGACCTGAAATTGGTTGGGCAGGCAATGCCAGGGATAGTATATACATTTCTCTAGCACCTTAAAAGGTTTTACAAAGTGATTTCCTCAAAACAATCTTTTGAGGTAGTCATTGTAAGCTTACGGTCCCTAATGAGACACACAGAGACTTTCCCACCACCAGCATCTTCCCTGGGCACCGATCCTCCCCCAACCTACCCTTTCTGTTTAGCCTGTCATTTGAACACTTCTTGCACCTTCATACTCCAATCAATTGTCTGGTGCAAAGAAATACTTACCCAGGGGTTGTCTGTTATCAACGGCTATTTTAATACGCTTTGCCTTCTCCCTCCCTCCTCAGGCTCTCAGCCCCGGGGCGTCTATTTCAGAGACTCAGCAGTGGTTACATCGCCATCGCTTCTCTGGCTACAGTAGGTTGCTGGCCAACTTCACAGGTGAGGCTGTCCCCTTGCCTCCTTTGCTCTGGGGTGGGCAGGCAGGACTCCCGAGTCTATCTTAAAGAACTATGATAGGAACCTCTTCTCTTAGTGCCCGGCTTAGTAAATGAATAGCTAATTATTCCCGTTTTATAGATGAAGAAACTCCGGCTAATTCATGTCTGAGTCAGGATACAAACTTGAGACATCCCGATTCCAAGTACCCTATTCCCTGAAACACCTCTAAGTCTTTCAATCTTGCTGACTAAGAAAATCTGCTTCTCTCCCATCCACTTCTGGGGGCAGAAAGGTGCTGGCAATGCCATAGAAATTTTAAAAATTTTCATGTACTTGGGTTGCCTTGAAATGAATCTCCTTGTATGCTGGCCCTCTTCCCTTCCTCTCCTTCCCTCCAAATACTTCTATAGCTCTTACTTACCTAGGGGCGAGTTAATAAAGAACTGTGATCTGGTGACACTAAAGCTAGTGTCCCTAAAGCTAGACTTAAATCTTTTAGAGCCAGTTTCTTGATCTATAAAGTGGGACTATGGTAACTTGGTGGCCCAGTGGATATAGTGCCGGGCCCAGTTCCAATCGGGCCTCAGACATTAGCTGTGACCCTGCACTATTCACTTAAATTTGTTTATCTTAGTTTCCTCATCTGTAAAATGAGCTGGGGTCACAGAGAAGTGGGGCTAACAAGACTTACACTACCTACAGGACTGCAGTAATAATAATGACTAGCACTTTAGAAAGCACTTTTCAACAATCATTCTCATTTTATTCTCACAAGAGAATACAATAGTTGTATTCTCACAACAGAGAAGTGGATGCTATTATATCTAATTTGTTTTTGAGGAGGAAAAAAGCAGTAGATAAAGAGACACACGCAGTTTCACACGAGCATTGTCTTGGGAGAACTAGATCTGAAGGGAAATCCAACACTTTCTCCATTGCATCACTCATCTGCCTACACTAAGAATTGTAGAGAATTCTCTTAACAATAATTAATTTTACAGAAAAAACCCTTGATATTGTCCTCATGGGCACACAGCTGCATGTTATAAGAAAATCACTTTACAAACATCTATTAGGGTAATATGTATTTTTTTATAGTTGTCAAGCAGGCTCATCAAATTGCAGGCCCTTGAGGAGTCCTTTGCCTCTAGCTGTATGCCCAGGTGTGTGCTAACCAATAAACAGCATGTTTACAAAGTTTGAATTGTCTTTTCAAACATGTGACCCTAGATAAATCATCTACAATATACCAAGTAACTAAGACACTAATATTAGAAATGTGCATCTGACAAGGAAGGTGTCTAGAAATGTGCATCTGACAAGGAAGGTGTCTAATTGCCTAAGGGCTTCTTTGGTAGTTTATTCCCAAAGGTCTCCTCTTCCTTCCTAAAGGCTCTTCCCCAAGATCCCACTATGTCTTCTAGGTGAAGATTTGCTAAAACTCTCCCGCCAGGACCTTATCCAGATTTGTGGAGCTGCAGATGGGATCCGTCTCTCCAATACCCTCAAAGCAAGGTACTAAACTTTGCTCTGCGCACCAGGCCTCTTCCTCTCTAGCCTTTTCCCTTCAAATCTCAGCTAGTCCCACCTTCTACAGAATGCCTTTCCCCATCCCCCTTAGTATTGTTGCCTTCTATTTTGTCTCCAATTTACTCTGCATGTATCTAGTTTATACACAGTAGCTTGCATGTTACCTTTGAGAGTAGGGGCTTTCACTTTTCTTTGTATCACCAATACTAATAAGTCCAAGTACTTAGCACAGTGCCTGGCATGTTAATGGATTGAAAGGTAAGGCATCAGTGAGGAATTATCTAGTCTTGAGGTAAGGGTGGGAAACAACTCTCTCCCTTCTCACTTCTAGCAGCCAGCTAGGTCAGTTACTCCTGGTACCAGCCTGACACTTGTAAAGGCCCTTCAAAGGCCATGGAGATCATTTCCTATGGTGTATGACAGAAGGTGGGGAAGATTTTTATAGGGAAGAGAGAGGTTAACAGGTTGTATCTCTGGCCCAGGCCCATCCGTCCCAGGCTTACCTTGTACGTGTCTCCTGAGGCCCTGAAGCCAGGAAGTGAGAGCCCACAGAGTCCAGACTCAGGTACAGATGCCATTTCCACTGCTTTCTCCCATCAAGTGGAACCACAGACATGAAATCCTTTCTTGTTGCCTGTGGGATGGGAATGGGGCTGGGCAGTTTACATAATACCCAGATCTGATCTGACTGTGGCCCTATGTCAGTTTGCCATCAGCTTTGTCAGGAACCCAAGAGTTCTTATCTCTTAAAAGTCAGATTCCTTCCTTTTCTTTCTCCTAAGTCCAAAATGAATGCTCAGCAGTTTTTCCTGATCTCCCATCTTTTAATATCCTGTTATATAACCTATTTTCACCTATAGGTCCTTTTTAAGAATAGCTTTCTGTGGGTAGGGGCTGGGGTTTCCAAGTTAGAATTTTTCATTTTTTTTCCTTCCAATTGCTCTGCATTAGGTTAAGGACAGTCCTGGGTGGGGATCAGCAATTATGCTCTATTGATAAGCCCCCTCAAGCTGTTTGTACTTTTCTTGATCCAGTCTCAGGTTACTGCCAAGATCCCTTGGTCCTGCCTTTCCTTACTCACTCATCCTGCTGCCTCTAGGGTCTTACCAGCAGGTATATCTTGATGAACTCAGCACTGCTGAATTGACTGGAAAACTGGCTGACCTCCTGTCTCTCCCAGCCAATCAAATCCATCGGCTTTTTCGCCAAGGCCCTACTGGCATCCACGTACTCATCAGTGATCTGGTAAGAGAATCCCTGCATCTTTTTCTCTGCAGCCATCTCTTTACTACAGCCCAGTGTATAAACCTGTCTCTTTTAGACTTTAAGATATCCAATTTGATGTCTCTTACTCTCGGGTTTAGACATTTTCCCTCTGATCCAATCTCCATTAAGCTGAAGTTTGCCTTGATTTGTCCTAACTTGGGGGCAAGGAAGAGAACATCTAACCACTTTTTTCCTTACTCAACACCCTTTTCTTGACTGCTCTGCAGGTAGTCCAAAATTTGGTGGATGAATCCTACTTTGTGGCTGTGGCAAAGAAAGGTAGGACAACTGAGAGGACAAACTGAGTGTCAGAGATGGCTCTGTTCTGGCCATATCTTAAACATGCAAGATGTAGGGACAGAGGGAAGCAAGAGAAGCACAAGACAGTGTGATATAGTAGACAGCACTGATGATAGTAGAACTAGGAAGACTTGAATGTGAATTCCCACTGTACACTTCGGTGTGACTCTGGGCAAATCACTTAAACTATAAGCATTCTAGGCAATTCATATATTCATTTCTGATTTACAATGGTGGAGGGAATTCTTCACTGGTTATTTCCCTACATATCCTACCCCCACATTGCTGCTCTCTAGACTATGGTCTAAGGGAAAACAAGTCCTAACAACATAAAACAATTATAGGGAAAAATGCCAAAATAAAGATACAGAGCATGCTCTAGAATGGGGGTTCTTAACCTGGGGGCTATAAAATTTATTTCAATAAAACTGCTTTCCTTTTATACATTTAAAAACATTACTGTGAAAAGAGGTCCACAGGCTCCACCAGGTTTCCCAAAGTATCCCTAAAGACAAACAAGATTACAATCCATTTTTTAAGCAATTCAGAGGAAGGGGAGAACACTATAAGTGATCTTCACCACACTGTAAGCCAGACAGATAACTAAGGCTTGAGAAGATCCATTATTTATCTAAGATGATACAATTGTAGCCAGTAAGTGCTATGGGTCCAAAATGGGGAAATGCTACTGTGTGCTTGAGTGCTGAAGGAGAACTTCCTGAAGGTGGACTTTATTTGATGGATCCAGGAACTGGACCACCTGCAGATCTACAGGAGTTGGGGGTGGATTGGTTCTGAGGACAAGAATACCTACTTAAAAACTGCCCCTTTTACTATTTCCAGTTCAGAATCCAGATGGCTATCACTTGTTTCTGAGTTAGACCCCAATAGGGTATCCAGTCAAGACCAGAAGAAACGAAGCAACCAAATAAGCTGAATCACTGCTAGGCCCTAATTGTGGCCACAAATAGTTTAAAAACTCCAAATACTTGAGACTAGTGCATGTGTCAAGCAGCTGTCACAGGCTTCTGCTCTTCATTTCCTGGAGAACAGGAAAAACAGGATAAACTCCTGCTTCTAGCCTGTTTCATTCTTGCTCACCAAGAAAGGCACACAGAGTCCTAGGCTCAAAAGGCTTGGCCTTATCCAGGCTGCACCAGGAAGAGGCATTCTGAAAGAAATGGCACTGTGAGACTAGCCATGAAGTGTTGGTTGCCCCCTGATGGAATGTTTCTCAAATCCTTATGTGAAGGAGACTATCCATCAACATCACTGCGAATTCTCAACTGCTGGCCGGCCTACTCATACTTGTCCTGTACCCCAACCTTTTTTTCTTATAAATTCATTAAAAATAAACAAACAAACAAAAAACACCTGGTTTTTTATCCTGGCTGCATAGCCAGTAACTTGAAAATTTTCAAGATATCAAGGTGGTTTCCAAGGTTTGTTAATTCTATCTTGTGCCTACTCTGTCATCTGTAATATCTGTGCCAAGAGGCAGTAGGACTAGGACCTCATCATTCTATCATGCTTTGGACCCAGTGCAGCAGAGCCAAATGCTAAGGAAGGCCCTTGGTCATGAGCAGAAAACCTTAATAATTCAGTTAATTAGTTTTGACTCCTTGCTGGCTGGTTATTCATATCTAAATACTCAAATAAATTCATGACAAGGTTTTGAAACTTTGATTCTAAAAGAATTTGGATTATACCCTATAGAAACACAAATATATTTGTTGCAGCCTACAGATATGGCTCTACTCTTGGGACCTAGTCTTATAATAAGCTACTTTTGTAGAATGAGAGAATTGGACTGACAAAATTTCTAAAGGTTATCTCCAGATGTATTATTCTGAAACTCCTTACCAGGGTCCTTGAGATATTAATTCTAATTTAATTTCAGTCAGAAATGTTGAGGTGGGCACAAAACACTTGACATCAGTATAAGCAGAGGATGCCACCAACCGTTTTAAAACTCAAGGTGAAAGGAAGAATCTAGAAATAGCATCAGGAGGCCCAGATCTATCTTAGCCGAATCTGGTCAGGAACCAGTCAAAAATTGGTATGGCTACTCACAGGGGAAAGGGAATAGAAACCTAGCAGTTTTTGTTGTCTTAGATTAAGTGGTGAAAGGGACCTTAAAACATCTGGCCCAGAGATGTCAAACTTACAGCTTTCCAGTGATGCCCAAACTAGATTAAAGTGTAATTGGGAACTGCTTAACAAAATAAAAATTTAACATAAGGAGTGTTAATTGGTGGTTTTCTAAGTCATTATGTAGAGCATAGAGATCCACTTCTACTTGAGTTTGACACCACTGCTCTAGTCTAATTGTAATTCACAGATGAAGAAACCAAGGTCCAGAAGGGTAAAGTTAACTGCCCAAAGATCATGAGTATGAGAACTGGGACTTTCCTGATTCAGAAGTCAAGTCTTTGTTCGACAATAGCCTGGCCTTCCCCTACTCTCTGAGGTTCAGGAATCTTAATCATTCTATGGAAAAAAAGTCCAACAGATGAGAAAACCAAAATTGGGAGGGAAGCCTGGGATGGGGCTCATAGGCCTCTCCCCTTCTTTTGTAACAGCCATACAGGGATAAAAAATGATTAGGCATTTGTAAGGAGGAAGAAAAGCTTTGTTTCTGCTGATGATTGGCCCTCTTTGCTCCTATGGTCCATTATTCAACTTCACCGCCCATAAACCCACCTGAGAGGGTCAGAGAAGGGAGAAGGTCCCTTTTATTATTTCGTGTAGTGATTTATTAGAACAAGAGTTACTGGATTCCCCATCTCCACAAATATATGAAATAAGTCTCAGAATGAAAAGGAGGTACCTGAGACATAATGGAGGTTTATCACTCAGCCTCCTCTAGCTTCCCACTTCTAAGCCCCAGGAACCACCACTCAGTCAGGCCATTTCCGCAGCAAAATGAAAAGTCTTCACAGCTTATTTCCTTTAATTACATCATAAAACAATATTAGAACGTACATGAAACAATAATAGTTACATAACAATTTACTTTATATATATATATTTATATATATATATATATATAAACTTTTTTTTTCCTTTTTGAAGTCCAAAGATTTCATCAGATGAAAGCAAAAGAAATATTCTATTGCAAACCCTGGATTTTCTTTTTTTTTTTTTTTTCCTTTTTTCTTTTTTAAAATAACCCTCCCCCAACCCTCAAACTCAAAATAATTGGGAAGAAAGAAACAGCCATGTGCACAGCGAAAGGACTCTTGTGTTCAGTAAAAGTTATCATTTTGGGAACCATGGCAGCCTCAAGAACTGGTTAAGAAAGCTTTATGAATATACCTGGAGGAGTAATATAATTAATTAGGCAGCAACTCTCAGCACATGAAAAAATACTTTGAATAAAAGAATCTGGAATTTCAGGTGGTAGGAATGTTTGGAATCTGAATATGCCATAAGGACCTGCTCCATTTCTCTCCAATAGGAGAGTGAGGGGTATGTTTGTGGGGTGGTAGTAGAAGATACCGAAACAGATCTTGGTTTGGTGAAGACAAACTATCCTCCAACAGCATCATTTGTCCATCTCTGGCCCCCAGAAGCTCTACCTCAGCAGAAATTCATAAGCCTCTGGGCCCTGCATAAGAAGAAAGGCCTCTCAGTCTTTGGCTCTTGGGGATGCTGTAAAATGGGCAAAGTTGCAGAGTTGTCAGGCTGTTTGAGAACAACCTCCAGAAAGAGAGAAAATAAAGTCATAGCCATTTGGGGGAAGTTAAATGTGGTATGGTAACAGGCTGACATCACTGATCTCCTTTCTCAGTTGCTGTTCCTTTTGGAGTTGCTTAAAGGAGAAGCTAGTTTGAACATGTTCTCCTCAAGGCAGGGGACTTCAAGGAGTTGTTTTAGGTAGGTCTGTAAACATGCCAATTGGCTTGTAAAGGATTCAGGTTTATTGGGGAAAAAAATGTCAGGAGAGACTTCAGGCTTACCTCTCCTCACCAAGTCCCTGGTCAAGAAGAAAGTAACAGCCAGTGATGCTTAAAATAACTTATTTTTAAAGGAGGGGTTGACAATGGGTGTGAGGGGGAAAGGTCTGGAAGAAAGGAAGAACATCCTAATACACAAACCCAGGAAAATAGCAGCAAAGTTTTGCTCATTACAGTGTTATTTAGCACTAAGGAAGAAAACAATCCAAATCTTTATTTTAAAAAGGTATAAGTGGTCAATTTATGCCAGTCAGCTCTTGAAAGCAGGACTTAAGACTTTATTTTCTCATCCTCCAGTGCCTTAAAAAGTAAGAGTAACAAGCATTATTTCAGGGGCCAAGAAAAGAAACACATATATGTGTAAAGTCACATCTACATGTACATGAGCAGCAGTTGTGTGGATTTGAGAGAACAGTGTTGGTAGGCAAGAGAAGCTGCTGTAGGAGAAAAGTCTGGGACAGTTTTCTTCTGGGAAAACCTTATCTCTTTAGGACTTTCTAGGTCCTTAGAAGAAAGCATGGACATGGCTTTAAAAAAATCTTTCATCAGAAGGTGGTTTCCTCTGGACCACTGTGAAGATTGGTCAACCAACATTCTTCCAGATTCCAAAGGGGAAGCTCCCAACTGCCACCTTAGCAACATTTGCCCTAGCCCTAACTAAGCAATTGGGTATTACTGGCAACTGTTTCATTTTACTAATTGTGACATAGTTGGAAATTGTTTATGAATTGGTTGTATTTTTTGATATAATATCCTGAAGAAGGGAAATGTCACTTGATTAGCTATCCCTTCCAACCTCCAACATAAACTTCATACAGACTGAAGAATCAAACCAAAAAAGTAAGGGAGAGAGGGAATGAAATTAACTAACTACTCATTAACAGCTTTAGTATAAAAGGACAAAGCAGGAAGTGGAAAAGGAAGGGAATAATCATGAAGTAGGAAAATTATCTACAATTTGATGATACCGGGTGTTTCCAGGCCAAGAACTGACCTAAAGAGTAGATTCTTCTACCCTAAGGCAAGACACCCTAACAGTCATTTGCTTCTTTCCTTAGATTAATGCTTCCCTAACCAAAAACAAAACAAAAACAAACAAACAAACAAACAAACAAACAAAAAAACAAATCCAAGGCAAAAGACTCTAGGAGATACTCCTATCAAAAATGAACAGATACAAGAATTTTACAGAATTTCAAGACTCACATGAGCTTATCAAACCTGGTAGCCTCTCCACTGATGCAGTCAAGAAGACACTGCGGATTATTGTTTTGTTTTAAAATATGACTATACAACATGTACATACAAGAAGGACTAAGAAATGAAAATAGCACAACTCTTTTAATATCACATCTATGAGCAACTATAATAAAGCCCCTTCTGCTGGAATTTAAATGGGACTCCACTGGGACACAACCATATTCACCCAAATATAGCCTTGGGACTAGTTCCTGAAATTCCCCCAGTGGTAAAATAAGCCCCAAAGCTGAGCTGACAGTTACAAAGAGTAGAAATGAGGAAATAATATTGAGAATAAAGGGGATCCAAAAGAATCCATGCTAAGAACTCAATTCCTAAGGATTTTTCTAGTTTTATGTAAGGTAGATGGTCAAATATGAGAGGGCCTAGTGAAGGCAGCTGGTTCTTAGTTTATACTCTCTCTTTTACTCCTCCTTTGTAAAGCCTTGTTTTTAGGGCACATCTCCATAATTAATTATGCAGATAAATCTAGGTTATCACTACTCCCTTCCTGAATTATCTGGGTAACACAATCTAGTCTTAACCATACTCATCAAGCTTGCTTACTATCAATTTGATGACTGCAGTGAGTAGAAAGGGGACCCTCTATATCTTCCCTTTGACTATTCCTTTGGAGCTGTCAAGCTGTCAAGTCAATCGTACTTCAAGATCTACAAGTCAAATATTTTACTTTTGCCCAAAGGTTCTGCTAATTAACAGGTCTGAAGGAAATAAAACACAACATTAAGATGAAGAGATGAAGACACTGAAACTTTACGTTTCAGAAATGCCCAGCAGTCATAGAATAGGTCTGTTAGCAGGATGGCAAAATGGGAATAGATACTTTCACTCATCTCCTCATTTTACCCTTCAATCATTGAGGCAATGATAGCACAACATATATTTTTTCCAATCTGTTTCCATTAAAGGGTTATTAGTGGTAGTTGTTATAAGTATTTGGGGGCAGCAGCAGCAGCAACTTAAAGATAGCAGCCAGGGCTCAATCATAATGTATTAATAACTTTTTGCCTCATACCTTCCACCACCCTCAAAATACCCTCCACAATTTTATTAAGTAATTTCTGGACATACCTGTTAATATGGATTAAAAAAAAAAAAACAGGATAAAAAGATTCTCCTCATTCTAGCTTACAATAACTGGTGATACTTTTCTGCCCTTAAACTTCAAAATATCTTTTTTATAACACCTCTAATCCTCTCAGTCCTGCCAATGGACAACTGGAAACAGTATCTTACAAGGCAATAGAAAAATATGGTTGCATTTTCTATATTTTAAGTTCTGTTTAATTTGGCATCCTTAGAGTTATACTTAAATATTCATTAAGGGACACAATCTGGATGAGGACTGCATTAAAAATATCTTGCAGATATCTCTCCAGAATATATAATTAAAGGTATATGTAACAAGTTTCTGACTTGTATCTGAGTAAAATTATTAGTCTATAATGGATGTGGAGATT
Source organism: Antechinus flavipes (assembly GCF_016432865.1). Taxonomy (NCBI): domain Eukaryota; kingdom Metazoa; phylum Chordata; class Mammalia; order Dasyuromorphia; family Dasyuridae; genus Antechinus; species Antechinus flavipes. The sequence goes on along the minus strand of NC_067401.1, from coordinate 134,695,111 downwards.
ATTGGAAATTTACAAAGATCATTTAAAAGTCTCTTTAAAATAATTGTAGGTCCCCAAAATATGTTAGAGATGAAATTAGAAAAGAAAAACTGTACACAGAAAACTGAATAATTCTATATGCATCATAGCCCCAATACAAAGGGGGAAAAAATTGAAGTCAGAATCTTTTTTCTTCTAGGATACATCCAGTGAAAAGTTTGCTTTCAAGATCATTTAAGTTCAATGAACAAACTTCAGACCTAATGACAAATGATCTGATCTACCAGAGAATGGCAGAGTCCAAAGCTGATTAGGATTTTTTGCTACATGTGGGCATAACTAAGGGAGAAAGGTATTGGAGATATCTGACATGACCTTAGCATTGGTGGGATGAGGCAGAGCCTTTATTTAGAGAGGAAAAAGGACATTAGTTAAAAAAATAATAAGTCTTTGGAAAAATTGTAGAAATAATATTAGGAAAAGCAAGGGCATTATTGGTTGAAATTTGAAGGAACAGAAAGAATGTTCAGAAAACTGATGTCTGACATTTCAAGAATTCACTTCAGTTGGCATAGCACCGATATCTGCTGGCTCGTGGTAACTAGGTGGGTAGGGCTGTTCACCTCCTCTTTTTAAAATCTGAAACTAATCCCATAAGGAAAGGAATTCTCAAATTACTCAGACCCCATATTCTCTACCGTAGGTGACACTGAAGGCCACCAAAAATAGGCAAATAGCCTACACTATGTTTAAATAGGAGAAGGATTTCATTTAGAAAAGCCTTCTTTAGGTCATGGATATTGACAAGATTTTTAGATATGGGTGAATGGGAAAAACAGTAATTTTAAGCTCCTTTCTTTCAATTCAATACAAAAGTCTTTTCCAAGCAAAATCTTTAGAAGTTAGTCTCAATGAAGGCAAGGCAAATTCTCTCTTAATACTAAAGCATTCTAATGAGAAGTCTTTTCAAGCTTAAAGGGATCACAATTGTCATCAGAAATAAGTAACTCCTAAAGCCTGAACCCTAATGCTTATAGCATTAAATTAAATTGGCCAGTGTAACCTATTTCATAGACTTAAATGAACCAGAATTTCATTCAAGATCTCTTGCCCATGATTCCTAAATAGACTGATCTTTTTCTATAGCATGGATTACCAGGTCAGACAATTCAGTCTTAATTTGTCTCTGGGTCACATCTCTATACTTAAAATCAAGTTTCGAATACCAAACTAAATAGGAGAAGCTGTTTCCATAAAAGGGAATAATTTTGATTTTTGGGAAAGAGGCTTTTAAATTGACAGCTATTTACTATAAGCCTTGGAAAATTTTAAAAGTCCACTGCTCCCACTACTTACTTCCTTTTCTACCCTACCTGCCTCCCCCGCCAATTACACTTGGCAAAGAGTTTTATGGTCAATTTGCCAGACCTGAATGTGCATTTTTCTGGAGGGAAAAAGGGCCCTGAGTGTGATGCCACTATTAGTCTCTAGCATCCTCTTTCCCATTATATTTTTCAAAATTTAATATGAAGGTTATCAAGCAAGATATCAAAACTACCAAAAAGGCTGGATCAGTCCCTTTAAAAAGTTGATATGTTTTGGGTTGTTTTTTAAAAGTATTTCCAAAATTAGGAAGGGAACAATTTGAGATTTTGAATACAGTAACCAAAATTAAACACAAGAAAAAATGGTAGTTGGTATCACAGGCCCCTTCCCAGCACACTGTTATCTGCTAATATCTAATTAATGAAGAAGCAATTCCAGCTAATTCCAATCAATATATGCTGGTGGTTTCAGGAGAGAAAGCCATCACCTGCAACATGAAAAATTATCCTTGGAGCTGCTTAGATCAGTCAGAAGGTGACAAAAGGCTACCTCGATCATATCAATGAACTTCTATAAAACAACAAAAGCTCCAACTCTGAAAGCCAAGAAATCTGTTACTTGTGCTTTAGAACTTCATCTCATTTTCTTAATCTCCCCCAATTTTTCTGCACAAGAGTACAGTATTGCTCCCACCAGTTATTAGAAGGTGGAGCGCCATGCCCTATCATTAATTCACTTAATTACTAGCACTAGAAACCTTTCTCCCTCAGTTCTTAAGAACAGAAGTACATGTGGAGACAAGGACCACCTCCATCTGCGCTGATTATCTTAGGCCTTTTGGGGGCTGCTCTCAATATACTTAAGGTTCCAACTCCACTTGGTTTTGCATATGCTGAATATCTGGAGATTGGATCAACAAGACTGGCTAAGTGACATCTTTGGGAAGGCTTTCCTGGTCCTTTGAACCACTAACATTAGACCTGAAACTAGTGACCTTAAATACACTAGTCACACACTATCACAGGTGATCAGGTTGATGTAGGAAGAAAGGGAAGGACAGATTAAAAAAACTGGCAGCACAGACAACAATGTGTTTTATCTACCAGTATTCTTGGGACAAAACACTTATACAACATCAAAGTTAGCAATGTTGTTAAGTATACATGAACCTCAATTCACAGCATAACATCCAAAGAGGGGACAGGGGTTTTCAGGCTGAGGTTAAGTATTTTCCCCAATCAATTCTACTTTTAAAATATCACTCCCTCATGCCTTATGTAAGACACTCAAGTGATTAATGGGAATTAGCTCAAGGAAACATAGGGATCACGATGTTATTGAACATAGCCACCTGTCTATCATATGTCACAAGCTATGTTCTCTTAAGGAGGAACTCAAAATAGAAAAATATGAATTGTTTCCATAAGAAAGGGGTAAGAGCTTATATTTAGCTCATTTTCCTTTACTTGCTCTTTAGAGCTTCTCATCAGGCTGAACTTCAGACAGTTTTTCTAATGGTAAAAAAGTGGAATTTTAAAACATTTTTGTTAATAAATAACTTAAAAAAAAAAAAGCATCCAGTAGCCTCAACTAAATCACCCCAAATGGAAAACTTTCTACAGGAAAACAGCAAAAAAGACAAGGGATGAGCGGGGGAACAGGAAGTACGAAGAGAGTGCTTCAGCAAGCAACACAAAAAGAAAATGATACAGAGACACAGACAAACATAGTGAAAGACAGCTAGGGAGAGTAACATAATGACTAAGTGAACAAAAGAAACAAATTTGGATTATCAGAGATTTCAAGCTAAATCACTGTGACCATCAAGGAAATCTCTGAACTGAATGCTCTAACTGATGAGCCTTCTATGTAAGCATGCTCAGCATGTTGGTATGGAGAAAAGGAAGCAGAGAAGCATTGTAATACAGTCTCACGATGGATGGTTGCCATCTTCAATCTCTTATGGGAGGAAGGATTTTTCTTTCTTTCTGGTCCCTGGATGCAATATTTACTGTATTTGTCCATATTCTCCTTCTCTTTGGAGAGCTCTCATTAGTGTTCTGACATCCCCAAAAGAAACCCCAAACAAAAAAACAAACAACCCCAGCAGCAGTGACCCTGGGTTTGCTGGAATGCCCCCCCCACCCCCACCTTGGATTGTGATTCTCTTCTGAGCATGCCCAGTAGGAATGGTTTCAAGTTACACCAATCTACCTGTCAAAAAAAAGCCAACACAGATTCAAGTCCCACTGTCAGAGTACGTCAGCTGGAGTGGACGGTGTGGGTATATATGCATGTGTATGTGTGGCTTGGGGGATCCGGACACAGCCCTCTATTCTGGCCCTTGCTCAGAACACTGGGGTCGATTCCGCTGGAGAGACTCCGTGGTAACTCTAGAAGTGTCATTAAATACTTAGTTCGCCAAGGCTGACCGCCTCCAATGTCATAGAATGATGCAGCATCTGCAGAAGCGTTGTCTGCTGCCCCCTACTGATGGAGGCGGAGTGACAGGTGCAAAGTAGGCATGAACTTTTATATTGGGTAAATGGGTCTGAAACAAGACAGAAACATTACTGAGAGGACTGGAAAGAGAGAACAATGGAACTTCTTAGAAAGACAATCAAAAGATTGAATAGACATGAAGACGGCACAAAGAAAAGGTGCTCTTATTTCCAGTTTGGGCTCAGACAATGACATGATCTACAAACATGACCAAGTTTATCTAATTTCATTGAGCCTCAGAATCTGGATCAATAAAATGAGGAGGTTTAGTTGAATATTTAAGCCCACCATAAAGGGATAGCTAGAGTAAAAACAAGCAATCAGGAAGAAATTAATTATGGAAAGTTAACAATTATTATTATAAATATGTTAAAACTTTACACAAATACCGAAGGCAAGACATTCTTCTACCCCCAACTAAAGCTATTAACTGTCCTTTTTGAAGAGTGTTTACATTTTGTATGTGGACAGTAGATAATAAAATATTTTGGCTGATCTATGGCCTTTTCTCTTGGTTGAAAAAGAAACAATGTAATTGCAACTGAATAAAGCATATGTTCTTTGCCCATCAAATCTGAGAAGGCAAGTCAAAAATCCTCTGAAGGATAATGCTCTCCTCTTGATGGAAGTTTTTAGCTACTTTTTATTGGATGAGTGCTAATAAGTCAACCTGGAATGGCTAGAAGTTTCCAAACTTCTCTCCTCAATCTCCCCATCCCATTATCTAATAATTATAACAAATGATCATAGTTTCTACTTACCTAAAGAGATTAAAGTGGTTACCAATTCCTAATGCCAGGAATATTTTCCTACTGCATCACAAAATTTGACTTTTAAAATCTTAATTATCTTTTAAGTCCTAATTTAAATGTTATCTCCTCTATGGAGTCTTCCTTGATCTCCTTGTTAATTTACTTCTTACACTAAATTAATACAAAGTTTTATTTGGTATTAGTTATTTTAACATATATTTATACTGTCTTCCTCTATTAGATGGTAAACTTCATAAAGGTATTATTTATCTCTTATCAATTCCCTAGCATCTAGTACAGTGCTCTGCAAATAGATTGTCCTTAACAAATTCTTATTATTGATGTAAGATGATGAAACTAAACTTTCAAATCCAATAGAGGTAAATATTTTTGATGTGCTATTTCTGCCTCATAAACCACCAAATTTCATGGTCTTGAAGAAATCTCAATTGGACAGCCTGCTAGGGCTACACTCTTCATGTTCTCTCCTCCTAACAGAGAGATGTGAAAATATAAATCCACACTGGGAGAACACTTAGCATGGTAATGAGAACACAACAGTTTAGAGAGTGATCCTGTTTTGCCTCTTACCCTGAGTCTCTTGATTCCAGCCCGTGTGATTTGCTGACAGTCATACAGTTCTATCCTCTCAAGACTATGGCAGCTCTTCAGGTGCTCTAGGGATGCATCTGTGATAAGTGGACAGTTGTCTAGCTCAATCACTTCCAGCTGGTCATGGGCACAAGCTCCATTCCCCAGGTGACGGATTCCATCATCCGTAATTAGCTCACAATGAGACAGACTCTAGAGACAAATAGAACAAAAAGAGGATTGAAACAATTCATGAGTACTACATAGAATTCCAAAAAGAGCTCTTTTTAAAAAAATATTGAGAACATACTGTGAAGGCATTTGATAATAGAATCAATTCATGAATTAGGAAAAGACATTTCATAAAAGATCTTCTGATTTTAGAACAAACTAAACTAGTAGGACTCTGACTTTTTCTGAAACTCAGCCACTACTTGAGAATTAGCACTAAATTTTGGGTACCTAAAACAGCATACACACACACACACACACACACACACACACACACACACACACACAATCACATATAGTAGCTATCAAGTTATGATAATTTTTATACCTAAGGTTTCTTTGCGGGGGCATTAATTTTATATAAAAATAATTTTTCAGCTTCCTTTTTGGTTCTATTACCAATAACAAGCCTTTTCTTCTTCCCTTCATGGTTTTTTCAACTCCCCAGACTTCAATTTCTCTTAAATATTCAGTTCATCAAAGTTTTCTATGTGAAGTTCTATGTGAAGAATCCTACAAATTTTCCTACTTTGGAAAATACAAATATTACAAAGATAACCTTGAATACAGCACTGATAGCCAGGCTGCCTTCAGTGTCATTGGAAATTGTTAGTGAGGAAAGCTTCTCCAGCAAGCCTTCCTTTGTTCTTTCTTACAGGTACATCTGGTCTAGAGGTGAGAAGCAATCTAGGTTCAAGCCATTTCACCACCGTGTTGCTGAAGATTTAAATACCATGTACAGTGGAGTATAATTCACAGAGGGCATCTCATCTTCTCCACCTCAGTTATCTCAGTCTCCAAGTAACTATTTGGGATGTGTTTGACTCTTCTAGTTCCTACCTTATCTTCCCCTTCACTTAGATCCTTCCCTGGTACTCTGTAAGTAGGCAACTTGGAAGGAAAAGAAAAAACTCTTCCAAAACTGAGGCTAATCATGTCATTCTCATGTAAACAAATTCATGATATTGGTCCTGAAGAAACTAAATTTTAAATAGTTACACAGATCAAACTCACCAACACCTGAAGCCTTGGACAGTGTATAGAGAGTTGAATCAATGTGCTATCTGTTATCTGAAAGAAACATATAAAGAAGTCTTTCTTAGAATTCTTTCTTTTTAATCACTAAACAGTGATTTTTCATTGGTACCTGTTCTATGCTAAGTATGTGAGGACACAGATGAACAGCACAAAAACAAGATGAAAGGGCCCTTGCCTTCAAAGCGCTTATATTCTATTGGGAAAGAACATATCGTATCCAAATCAAATTAATTTCACCAGTAGCTGTAGGGATTGGGGTACAAGTTCAATATGAAGAGCAATTTAACAAATAAGGGATGCCAAGGGGCATGCGTAGTACAAGGAGCCAAGAAGGACTTTTGATGAGTACCAAGGAACAGAGTGTGATAGGGAAGGCAACCTATGACTCCCTTATATAGTTGTCAGTGGAAGACACTAGGACAGCATACCATTTCATAGTAGCAATGATAATACTGATTTAAATATTAATCCTTGAGTAAGAGTTGAAAAGTCAGGGGAGGGGAGGACAAATGATAAATCCCTTGTTCTCTGGTGAAGCAGAGGGAAGCATGCTTGCAATGCTCATCCCACAGTTTAAGTTTCTTTCTAAGCAGAACAAGTGAACCTCAATAAAGTTTCATTTCTGGCTACTCTAATAAGTGAATGAAGTCCTATGATAGAAAAATAACTCTGGAACATTCATGAGCTCTTTGGCCTATTGGCAGAAAAGGTGCAAACAGAAAGCCAGGATTTAATATTTCATAGTTTGAATGGTTATAACTCTCTCCAAATAGATAGGAAGCAATATTAACAATTGATCATGCTTTCTTAGAGAAAGATGAGGCAAAATAGGGTCCTTTTACTATTTACTTTGGAACTGAATGGATTGAAGTATTACAAATTTAAAATTAGAAGAACTCTATGTTAAAAAAATTTCTCCAAACGAATGATTCTTTGAAATTCTTTACCATGTTGGCCACTTTACAAAGGCTAAAAAATATCCATAGAGATTCTATTCCCAATTTTTAAAAATTTAAATTAAAATTAAGAAAATAAAGTACCCCTTTGATCACATCACTCTTTTCTCTACCAAAGATCTTCTGTGGTTTCCTAATACAAAATTTACTGAAGGATAAACTCTTGATTCTGGTCATCAAGGACCTCCATGACATGGCTTCAGACTCTCTTCCCAGTTAATCTTTTATTCCTCTTTATTTTAAAATTGATTTCTATCATCTGTTCTTGATCCTTTCATCTCCAAACTGCAGATGTTTAAATTCTTTTGGTTGAAAGTCTAATTCAAATGTTATGTATTCTACAAAGTTTTCTTTGATTGACTTTCCCAGATTAATCTTTACTCTCTTCTCAAACTTGTTATGTCATCAGTTCCTATCTGGTACACTGCCTTTCCTTTTCATAATTATCTGTGATTCTACATGGATATAAATCTTTGCCCATGTTTTGAACTTATTAAATTTTTGCTGAATAAAACATGCTTTTTTTTTTTTTTTTTGCTGAGGCAATTGGGGTTAAGTGACTTGCCCAGGGTCACACAGCTAGACAGTGTCTGAGACCAGATTTGAACTCGGGTCCTCCTGACTTCAGGGCTGGTGCTCTATCCACTGCGCCACCTAGCTGCCCCCTTTTTAGAGTTCTTAAAAAACATTTATCCCTCATTGTAGATTGTGCATTTTCTTCATTTTAGTTCAACTGCTCTATTACCATCCTCTTTTTGCTTTTCAGTCTTCCCTCAAAGTTCAATCATTTTTGGGGGTCTAAACCTGTAATTCATCAGTGTGAGCAATTCCCTCCAATGATTCAGATCAGCAACTAAGTAACTTTATTTTTTTTATAAGGTTAAGTAACATGCTCCATAAAGTCAGGGTGTTTAAAGATTCCAAATCCTTCTCATTCAAAGGCTGGTTCTCTATTCATTAGGCCATGCTGTCTCTGCTCTTATCTATTAATGACCATGAAATTCTTGAATTAAATAAAGCATGTTTCCAACACTGTTTGTGAAAGATTAAAACTTAGAAAAATAAAGATAAAAGTCTCCACAGTTCCAGAAGTCAGACCATCCTGAAGCTTGAAGAGGTCAGAACACATGTAATAAGGATTTGCTTCCTCAGTATCACCTTCATTAGACATTTTTTAAAAGGTGCTTTCTGGACCTTCCTTATGCTCTTTAGAATATTTCAGCATTTCAGATAATGGTTAAAAGCACTGGAGATTCTATCATCTTACCTGAACACATTCTTCTAGGTCCATTTTTTCTAGTTCATGGCAGTTCTGCAAAGTGTAGACAAAATATCAGAACATGAAGAGGATTAAAAAAAACTTATAGAACCAAGGGAATTTCAGAGATGATGTCAGTCTAATGTCATCCTTATACTTCAATTCTTTTCATTTTGTATTTTGGAGGACATTGATGTAACCAGGATTCCTCAATTACCTCAGCAATGAATAATTTTACCAGTTCTAGGTCAGATAGTCAACAAGCATTTATTAAGTGCTTACTATGTATTAAACAAAGTGCTGCAAATCATTATCAATCAGAGAAATGCAAATTAAGACAACTTTGAGATACTACTACACACCTGTCAGATTGGCTAGAGTGACAGGGAAAAATAATGTGGAATGTTGGAGGGGATGTGGGAAAACAGGGACACTGATACATTGTTGGTGGAATTGTGAACACATCCAACCATTCTGGAGAGCAATTTGGAACTATGCTCAAAAAGTTATCAAACTGTGCATACCCTTTGATCCAGCAGTGTCTCTACTGGGCTTATACCCCAAAGAGATACTAAAGAAGGGAAAGGGACCTGTATGTGCCAAAATGTTTGTGGCAGCCCTGTTTGTAGTGGCTAGAGGCTGGAAAATGAATGGATGCCCATCAATTGGAGAATGGCTGGGTAAATTGTGGTATATGAATGTTATGGAATATTATTGTTCTGTAAGGAATGACCAGCAGGATGAATACAGAGAGGACTGGCAAGACTTACATGAACTGATGCTAAGTGAAATGAGCAGAACCAGGAGATCATTATATACCTCAACAATGATACTGTATGAGAATGTATTCTGATGGAAGTGGATCTCTTTGATAAAGAGAGCTAATTCAGTTTCAATTGATCAAAGATGGGCAGAAGCAGCTACACCTAAAGAAAGAACACTGGGAAATGAATATAAACTGCTTGCATTTTTGTTTTTCTTCCCGGGTTATTTCTGCCTTCTGAATTCAATTCTCCCTGTGCAACAAGAAAACTGTTCGGTTCTGCACACATATACTGTATCCAGGATATACTGTAACCTATTCAACATGTAAAGGACTGCTTGCGATCTGGGGGAGGGCGTGGAGGGAGGGAGGGGAAAAATCGGAACAGAAGTGAATGCAAGGGATAATGCTGTAAAAAATTACCCTGGCATGGGTTCTGTCAATAAAAAGTTATTTTAAAAAAAGTGCTGGAAAAACAACAGAAGACAAAAACTTAAGTTCCCTAAAGTCAAGGAACTCATATGCTAATGGGGAAGCCAACATATGAACAACTATGTACATACCAGATTTATAGAGTGGAAGAAAGGAAATTATCAGAGGGAAGGCACTAGCATTGGAGGCTGTGGGGTAACTAAAAGTCTCCTGCAAAAAATGATTGCATTGGGTCTTGAAGCAACCAGGAGGTTGAACATTCTAGTTATAGGAGGCAATCAGTGAAAAGGCACAGAGTTGGAACATAGAATATTGAGTGTGAGGAATGGCAAGGAGGCCAGTGTCACTGGACTACATTGAGTAAGTGGAGAAGAGATGAGTTATAAAAGCTTTAAAAGACAGAGAATTTTATATTTGATTCTAGAGGCAAAAAGGGAGTACACTAAGCTTACTGAATAGAAGACTAATAAGATCACACTTGCACTTTAAGAAGATTGTTTCCGGAACTGAGTGGAAGGTGGAGACATGAGACAAAAAAGTCAACTAAGGCGGCCACTGTAGTTGTCCAGATAAGAAGTGATGAGGGCCTGTACAAGGTTAGCAGCGGGGTACAGAAAAGATATGCTAAACACAGAAAGAAATGACAAAACTTGGCAAGATTGGATATGTAAAGGGAATGTGAGTCAAGGATAACATAGAGGTTGTGAATCTGGATGACTAGGAGAATGGTCATGCCCTTGACAGTAAGAGATGTTCAAAAGAGGGAAGTTTTAAAGGGAAAATAGATGTTTTAAGGGAAAGACAATGAGTTCAGTTTGGGACATGTTAAATTTGAGGTGTCTACTGGGTATACAATACGAGATGTCCAAGAGGCAGATAGTGATGCAAAGAGATCAAGAGAGACGTCAGGACTAGACAGACCTATTAATTATCTACATAGCACTGAAAACTGAAGGGAGATGATGAGATCATCAAGCTAGAGAGTATAGAGGGAGAGGAGGGGCAGCTAGATGGTGCAGCTGATTGAGCACTGGCCCCAGAAACAAGATCCCAGTTCAAATCTGGTCTCAGGCATTTACTCTTTGTATGACTCAGGGCAAATCATTTAATTCTCATTGCCTCCCTGAAAAAACAACACCAAAATAAACCAAATAGATGATTTAAAAGATTCTTTTCAAGTTAGGTTGTTTTATTGTTTAAAAAAAAAAAAAGGTTTACAAATGGTTAGAGGGAGAAGAGAAGAGGGTCCAAGATAGAATCCTAGGGGACATACCCATACTTTGTGGGCATTAATGAAGGAAGATTCAACAAAGGAGACTAAAAAGGAACAATCAGACATGTAGAAGAAGAAAAGGAAAGAGCAGAGTTGTAAAGCCTAAATGAGAAAGAATTCACGAGGAGAGGATGTTGGACAATATCAAAGGATAGAAGATGACCAAGAAGAATGAAGATGGAAAAAAGCCTGTTAACTTTAGCAATTAAAAGTTCACTGGTAACTTTGGAAAGATGAGACCAGAAGCCAAACTAGGAGAAAGGAACACTGATTACAGATGATTTTCTCAAGGAGTTTAGCCATGAAAAGTAGATATAGATGTAAGAAGATCCCTAGAAGGGATGGTCAGATCAAATGAGTATTTTTTTTAAGTATGGGAAAAGTAGAAGCAGTTGGAAAAGTTAGTAGTCATGAAGAGATTACACAATTGTGACACAGTGGAAATGAAATGATAAAGAAGGCAATCTGGGAAGAGTACAAGATGGAAGGAATAAAAATGAAGAACACAAAATTATTTCTTTGGAGGTAGCCATAGATGTCTTATTTTTAGTGTTTTTCCCCTTAATTTTTGGATATGCTATATCCTAAGTCACATTCCACTATTGTTCTTAAAAGTCATGTCTCTTCCCATAAGCCATTATGATGCTAATCAAAGGAACTCAGATTAAAAAAAAAAAAAATCACCATACTTATAAAGCATTTCAAGTGAATAGAGAAAATCTAAAAAGTCTTCCTATTTTAATGTCTAATATTTCTTTTAGTACTCAACTTACATTACAAACACTGAGACAACCAAATTAGGTTTCCATTTCTCTTACTTCAAGAATCTGTGATTTCATTGGTGTGGGTACTTCCTCCACCTATGAAGATTGCAACCCCTCTCTATTTTAGTACAGTGATCTCCAAAGTGGGGCTGTGGCATACCTAAAGGGGTAACCAATCAGAGGGTTCAAAGATGGGTCCAATCCCATCCTTTCCCCAAGAGGTAATTATAGGGTTTGTCTCCAATAATCATACCCCTCACCCATAAATAGCAAGCAATGCTTCTCTTTTCCGTTCCTCCCATAGATGGCTTCAAGTAGTTGCATAAGTTTTCAGTCTGTCCCCTTCTGCAATAGCCCCTTAGAATAACTATATCATTACGTTAATAATTATATTCCAAAGCCAGTGCATCCTATATCAACAGATGTAAAGGCACATGCAGGTACCAAGGAAGGTCCTATGATCTGAAGCAATGGCTGGTTAGAATAACTTCCCCACCTCTAGTTTAGTTTTCAGTGACACAGAAGAAGCTGCACAGATTAAGAGGGCATGGCTGGGTTACAATGGACATCAAGTTATTCCTGCCTTCCAGGTTCTCAACCTCTCCTCATTATTACAATGTACAAATTAAGTACTCCTTATTAAAACTCTTTTACTTCACACTCAGATTTGATCTTTCAATCCATATAAAACATCTTGTAAATAATGCATTTCAGTAGTCTATGAACCCAATTGCTAAAAAAATAAGAATACCACATGTTTCAATAGCTTAGAAGAAATATCATTATTAATATTCTGATGAGCAAAAAGGTTGATACCTTTAATAAATATTATTATCAAAATATTATCTTGACATAGTAGTAAACAAATTATAAATGATATATATCCACATATTGGGAATCTTTATAAATTACTGTGCCTGAAAAGAACTCATCACTTGGTGATGAATTTATTGTTAATCAGTGTTTCTGAATATAGACTAAACCTCAAACAAGGGTGGGATCTGTGAGGGCCAGGAGTCTTCACTGGCAAAGCTCTTGAACCTTACTTCTACATTATAATGAGACATTTTTCTTGGAAAATACAGAAAAGCCCAGTTAAACTTCTGAAAATATGGGGTACAGATTTGTTGAGTTAGATCATAGAAAAGCTCTTCATGGTCACACATTGCATTTCTAAAGTTGTGGAGTAATGAGACAAGTAAATTGAAACAGAAAGTTGTGTACCTTGGCTTTAATATAAATGGGTAGGATTCTTGCCCTCTCTTTAAAATTAATATGTAAAATAAATCTTAAAACAGACACCAATGACAATACTCACCCTAGCCAGAGTAGTGAAGCCCACATCTGTTAGCTGAGAACACCTTGCCACTTCTAATATTCTGTCCAAAAAGGAAAAAACAAAACAAAACAGAGGAAAAGGGCAAATTAAGGCATTTGACTAGTAAAAGCTGTGACTTATAAAATTCCATAATTCACGTGTAAGGAAGACAAATTCCTATATCTTAAAGATGAATGAAGAAAGAATGATATTCATAACCAAGCATATATATATAAAACTCCATCTATTTTCATGGGACCATCATAAAAAAAGTCCTGTAACAAATATCTTAAACTTCATGGAGACACAATGAAAGAACAGAGAATACTTATTGTAATTGTAGTTAATAACTTTAACCCTGAGATATGCCACAATGCTCACACCTAGAGAACAGCTTGCTTCTGGAAAACAGTCGGGATTTGACCCTACATTTCTTTTCTGGCACCAAAGTCAATCTCTTCCTACTATATTAAGACAGCTTCTTCACTAAGATACATCCATTAAAAGTTAATTGTTTGAATTGTGGTCACCTCCCATTTCCAATCCCTAATTGTGACAGATCTTGTCAAAGGCACCTCCCATAGATGCAAATTTCCTCAAACAGATTCTCAGCTAAGAAAAAAATCAAGTACAAGTTATTGCCAAAGAAGATTTATCAGAAATGAATAGTGTCTCTGAAATTATATTCTATCAAGATAGAGAAGGAAAACAAGATTAAATTTAAACAAAATTTTCTATAACCATCTGTATATGGTTATATATGGTTATATGAAAGTTAAAAAAAATAAAACGCCACAGACTAGCATGTAAAGTTCACATTTTTTAATTAAAAAGAGACAATGTATAATATTAGTGAGGTTCTTCAACATCTCAATTGCAAATTAAAATAACTCTTGAATTACCACCTCATACCTATCAGATTGGCTAAGAAGACAGGAAAAGATAATGATAAATGTTGGAAGGGATAAGGGAAAAGTGAACACTGATGCATTGTTGGTGGAATTGTGAAATGGTCTAACCATTCTGTAAAGCAATCTGGAACCATGCCCAAAAGGCTATAAAAGTGTGCATATCTCTACTAGATCTGTATACCAAAAAAATCATAAAAGAGAGAAAAGGATCCATGTGTGCAAAAATGTTTCTGGCAGTTCTTTTTGTGACAATAAAGAATTGAAAAATGAGTACATATCCATCAATTGGGGAATGGCTGAATAATTTATGGTTTATGAAAGTAATGGAACATTACTATTCTATAAAAAATAATGAATAGGCTGATCCAAAGGCCTAGAAATATTTGCATGAACTGATGATGAACTAGGAAGACATTGTACAAAGCAACAGAAAGACTGTGTAATGATCAAATATGGTAAGATCTTGGTTCTTTACTCAGCGATTCAATAATCCAAGGCAATCCCAATATACTTAATAAATGGAAAACTCCATCCACATTCAGAGGGGGACATGCTATTATCACTTTTTTTTCTTCTGTTTTTTTTTTCCCCTAAAGGTTTCTCCATTTTGTTCCGATCTTTCTCTTCCAAAACGATTCATATGGAAATATGTAAAAATTGAGTGTACATGTATATCCAAGGGAAAAAAATGATATTTTACATGTAACTGGGGAAATTGAAAGAAAAAAAAGAAAGAAAAATTCATAAAGGACTGACCAATGAACTGTTTCAAAAACTATTTTTTAACTCTCCTAGAAAACTGCTTTGGTGTGCTTGTAGTTTTTAATATAAGAGGGAAATAAAATTAACAACAAGCAACTTGCAAAATGAATAAAAAATTCTCTATGTTGATGTTCTATAATTTCAGAGACACTATTCATTTCTGATAAATCTTCTTTGGCAATAACTTGTACTCCCAGAATACTAGTGTCTGACTTAAAACTGGGCAGCAGGCATTATTCTTATGACTATTACATTTACTTTGTACATTGCAGGGAGATGGGATGGAATGTGCAAAGGAATAAGATGATGACTTTTATTAGTGAAACAGAAGAAGGTATGAAGATAATTTCTCTCTTGTGATTGGTTACAGCTCAAATATGTTGAAAAATAGGAGGCTAGTTGCCTCAAAACTCTTATCTTAGAATTATGTGACGTCAAAATAAAATAATATGGGTGAAAATGGTTTCTGTTGTGTGGCAAAAGATGGGATACTCACCTAAGCCGTGGGCAGTTTTGACCCAGAGCATTCAGGATTGCATCTGTGATATTGGAGCAGCCAGAGGCACAGAGAGACTGCAATTTGTGGCATCCTCTACATATTGTAATGAGACCATCATCTGTAATTTGCTAAGATGAAAGTAAAATCCTAGATATTAGTCAAAAGGAGAAGTCATAGAAATAGACATTAATCCATATACATAGAGCATAAGAACTCAGATCAAGTACAATGGAAAAAGGCAATGAGCCTAAAACAAATTAATATATTGTCCATGAAATGTTGCATTTACTTTGGGTTGCATGAGAAATTATTTGTCAAGTAACTCCACAAACTTCCAAGAGAATTGTTACTAGATACAGTAGAATTTTAATGGAAAGAAGTCATGATTTAGGAGACCAGAAGGCTGGTATTCTCATTCAAATTCCATCCAAAGAGTCATATTCTAGGTGATTTATTTTGACTCATTTTACTTTTGTTTGGAAAAGGAATCTCTGTTCTACCTACCTCACAAAAAGAATTTGTTATGAAGGAAAGAATGATAGAATCAGATGAATGTTAAAAAGTAGTACACAAATTCAAAGATTTATTATTAGAATAGGATTAGTAAAGGGGGGAAATGTGTTGGTAGGTCGAGTGCACATTTAGCAGACCAAATGGAATTTCTTTATGTTTTTGAAAAAATAATGGCGAATTCTGAAAGCAGAAAATGAAACCTTCCCCACCCCATATTTAGACTTAGAATTGGGATACAAGATCTACTGAATATTTAAAAAATTATCAGATAGAATGGTTAGTTTGGTTTAAACCCCACCCCCAACCCTCTTCTTATGGGTCCAGGAACATTCACAAAAAGAAGATTAATATACCAGCAGGAAAAACTTAGGAAAAAGTAAGAGGCATTATTGTTGGTGGAGTTGTGAATGGATCCAACCATTCTGGAAAGTAATTTGGAACTATGCTCAAAAAGTTATCAAACTGTGCATACCCTTTGATTCAGCAGTATTACTACTGGCTTTATATCCCAAAGAGATATTAAAGAAGAGAAAGGGACCCATATATACCAAAATGTTTATGGCAGCCCTCTTTGTAGTGGCTAGAAACTGGAAATTGAATGCCCATCAATTGGAGAATGGTTGTAGCATAAAAATGTTAAGGAATATTATTGTTCTGTAAAAAATGATCAGCAGGATGAATATGGAAAGGCTTGGAGAGAATCACATGAACTGATGCTAAGTGAAATGAGAAGAACCAGGAGCTCATTATACATTTCAACAATACTATATGAGGATGTATTATGATATTGTGATGGAAGTGAATATCTTCAACAATGAGAAGATTCAATTCAATTCCAGTTGATCAATGATGGACAGAACTAGCTATACCCAGAGAAAGAACACTGGGAAATTAATGTGAACTACTTGCATTTTTGTTTTTCTTTCCAGGTTATTTTTACCTTCCTGGATCCTATTTTTTCTTATGCAATAAGAGAACTGTATGGATCGGTACACATATATTGCATTTAAGATATACTTTAACATGTTTAACATGTATGAGACTGCCTGCCATCTAGAGGAACAGGTGGAAAGAGGGAAGGGAAAAGGTGGAACAGAAGTGATTGCAAGGGACAATGTTGAAAAATTACCCATGCATATGTTCTATCAATAAAAAGGTATAATAAAAAAAACAAGAAGCATTAACATAACTCAAAAAGAAAAAGAATGTTGGCATTGGGCTATGGTAGCATTCTTCAGCAGAAAAAGATAAAAAAGAAAAAAGGGAAGAGAATTAAAGAAACATTACTAAAGCAGAAGGTACACAGTATTTATCAGTTTAGCAACAATAAACAGATAAATGGCAAGGGGAGAAGAAATATAGCTACAACGGTACCTTTTGGGCAGTACATGTTTCATACATACAAGTACAAACATACTTTGAAGTTATATGTAAAAATGTTTTTTTCAACTTACCAGTTACTTGTCAGTTTTGCTAAGCAAAATTATCACTGATAACTAAATTCTGGGAGTTATTCATCTCAACAGTAACAATCCCCAAAGATCAGGAAGTTGAGTTAACTTATTCTATTCTCTAGTTAAAGACTGATATGCAAATACAATTACTTCAAAATAACTGCTGGAGAAGAAGAACAAACTGGCTAAAGATGTAGCATACCAAAAATTCTCACCAATATGCTTTTTCTGGAGGTTGGAGGTTCTCATCACTCCAAGGCCATTCCTCTATATCCAATTTAAAAAATATGTATTCTATTAACACTCTGGACTCCTAACAGATTTATCCATTTTCTGAGTAATTTGAAGGGGGTTTTATATTCAGGTACAACTGTGAATATGGTTTGCACACAAACTGAATTAAAATAGAAGATATTATGAATAATGTTTCAAATAATTCATAAATACTAAATAGTACCATAATAAATCACATTTATATAGAATTCTGAAGATGACAAAGTTCTTTTCTCACAACTACTGTGAAAAGTAGAATAAATATTATTTATCACTGTGTGTTTTGAAAAAGCCATATTCAAAAAGATTAAAGTGATTTGTCCAGCTTCACAACCAATAAAATGACAAGATAGGCCTTGTACTTTTAGATCAGTGTTTTTTACATTAGATATTAACCTTCAATCAGTTCAGATGTCTGAAAGGGACTTGGCTTACAAGATATGCTTTAAAAAAAATTACAGTAATAAGCTCATCTATGACTCAAACAAAGTCTCAGAAGGCTACTTACTAAGCAGGTCTGAAGATTTAAAGTCACCAGTTCTGGACAATGTGTACCAATGTATTTGAGAGCTTCATCCTCAAGCTAGAAAGATAGTAAAAAGGAAAGACTGGTTATTGGCATTTCAAAGGAGATAGAAAAATGAAAGAGAAAATACTTCTAGCTTGGATTATCTTACATTGTGTTTGGTATTATCAGTATTTTATATAATTTTTGACCAGTATATAGCCACAGTACCATCATCAAAAGGCACAAGAAAGGATTGTGATTTTACCTACCAACAATTCTTTTAATAAACTAGATGTACTTCTGTTCTTGTCTGGGCTCTGCAGATGATTTGTGAAGCCAATTAGTTTTCCCTACCTGTCCATATAGTCTAGAAAGCTCTCCAAAACTAAACTTTTGGAAAAAGAACCCATAGTGGAAGTTTTTTGTTTTTTGGTTGGTGGGTTTTTTTTTTTTTCCTTTTTGCTACTGAAAGATCACTGCTATGCTTACAGTAGTAAGAACAGATGGCATGTAATTGATTACAAAACGTATTCCAATCAATATTTTTCAGAACTCCATAAATAACCAGAAGCTCAAGCTGTTGTTTTGAGGTAATTAAAGCCCTAACATACTGCTTAGAACATCAGGGCCCACCCATCCTGGCAAAAAAATGATAGGAATTACCCTCTAGTCTAGATATAATTTTATTACTGAGATCTGAGAGAAATTCTGATGTAAACCATAGCCGACTTATTATTTCAAATCCTTTTCTGTTTTTACTACAGTAATAAGCAGAGGTTAATTTCACCTCTTTTAGGGGACAAGGGCTAGACAAGGCTGTCACAACTGAGCAACAACCAGAGAGAAGTTTTCCTGATGCCAGGACCAGCCTTCTAGCCACTGTGCCACCCAAAATGCCCTTATTAATATGCCTATTAGCAACCTTTGTGTTATATATGTTTATTTTAATATGTGCCTATTAACAATCTTTGTGTTATATGTTATATATTAATTTTAATGTGTGCCTATTAACAATTTTGTATTATCTTAATTTTTAACATATGCCTATTAAAAATTTTTGTTTTATTAAAAAAAAAATTCACCTCTTTTAAACGAAGTGCTTGTCTTTTGCTATGTATGACCAATGGGATAATAGAGAGGAAAAGTCAAAATGATAGTAGTATATAGGAATTAAAGAATCTGACATATTTGAATATGATGTCTTAGCAGCCAAATATTTGATTAAAAATGCCAATACTAGGGCAGCTAGGTAGTGCAGTGGACAGAGCACCAGCCCTGAAGTCAGGAGGACTTGAATTCAAATCTGATCTCAGACACTTAATACTTCCTGGCTGTGTGACCCTGGGCAAGTCACTTAACTCCAATTGTCTCAGAAAAAAAGCAAAACAACAACAAAAAAAGAAATGCTAAGACTGTTTATAAATACCAATTCAGCACTCTTAAAAAAAATAATAGTGATAATATAACCAGATTTTTTTCATAAGATTACAGGGTAAAACTGTTTGTCCAGTGGTACCCATTCAAGATGACCTTTCAAAGAAAAGCAATTCTACTATTAGATATGTTCATTATTTAACAGATGTTAAACTTACTTTGTTTTTTCTCAAATTAAACAAATTAGGTCTTAGTGAACATCTTTGATAAGCAAGAAGAAAGGGAAAAAATATCCCTTTTAAACTTCCTAATTTCATTGCCGTGATCTCAAAGTTTAAGAGTACTATGTCAAATGTTACCTGTGTGCAGCCTTTAAGAAATAAGGCTTTGAGACCTCCACAGCCTCTCACTAGAGCCTGGATACCATCCTTGGTCACCTGGTCACACCATGAAATGTTCAGTTGTTCCAGCAGTGGACATCCCTCACTTAAAAAGGGGGAAAAACCCAAAACCAGAAAAAAAAATCATCACAACTAAATACTACTCTAAGACTTAGGCCCCAAAGTCCAATTTATGGGAATTTCAGTCAACAGAAGAAATGGTTAATCTCCTCTCACTCATATAAACATACATTTACTTAACCAGATAATAGAATATATAAAGTCGGTAAGGTAGAACTGAAGTCATGTTACCATTGTGACAATTGCAAAACTAACTAATGAAATTATTTTCCATAGATATTTTTCAAATATGAGACTAGAGGAACCACCTCATTATCCTTCAGAGGATCATTTGCCATAACACTGGCTTCAGGGAGGGGAATTTTTTAGCTACATAAACTTCAGAAATATATTTACATAGTAAATAGTTTTTATTACTAGAAGGAATAACCAGACTGATAAAATTAAATTCTTAACATTTTTCACTGGCCTTACTGCATGAAAAACATTTCATACTTGTTAAGTACTTTTTATAAAATAAATAAATATAAAATTTCATAAAATAACTATTATTTTAATGTTACACATAATCACTCTGTGAAGTAGATAGGACAGTTATCATTGACAGGTATGGGAAGCTTTATGTCTAAGTATTCTGCTATGAGTTACACAGTTGGCAAAAGACAACTGAGATTAGAACTCAGCTTTCCGGATTTAAATTTATTTTAATATTAACTAAGATAGTAAAAAAAAAAAAAAAAACTTTAATTGATATAGGAATCCAAAATATGTAAACCTAAATAGCTTATAAATTTATAACTTATAAGCACATTTAATTTTCTAGCAACCTAAGTATTTTCCTAAATTCAAACCCAGTCTCTAACATTTACTAGTTGTGTAACCCTGGGCAAATCATTTAACCCTGTTTGCCTTAGTTTCATGATCTAGAGGAGATGGTAAACCCTCCAGTGGTTCTTTGCCAAAGAAAACCTCAAATGGGATCACTAAGAACAGGAGTTGACTTAAAAATAACTAACCAATAACTGAATCTAGATAGTGAGCTATTTTTTTTTTGGCAACCTAAATTATAGACTTTTTTATTTAATATTTTTATTTAAGTTATCTTTTCCCCATTTTTTTTCCTGAGAAATTTTCATAACCCAGGATCTAATTGCTCCTTATAATCCTTGGACTTTCATTTTTTTCCTCTTTGGCACATTTTCCTAACTTTTTTATCTCATAAAATTTCATATCCAATCCAGTTCTTGATATTTTAACTAACTTCAGATGATACTTCAATTATGGCAGATTTCTGACATCTCACTAGATTAATCTCTGAAAATTCTGTCCACAAATAAGTAAATATAGACTGTATGGCAAAATAAACACAAAGTGTTTGAAGGGAGGCTCATTAACAAATGGGATATTTAGGATGGATCTCTTAAAAAGAATGATAATTAAGATGAACCTTGAAGGGACTAGGAACTCTTACGAGGGTAAATGTGAGAGGAGAAAGTTGGGCAGTAACAATAAATGAGCCAAAAGATAAAATGTTAACATACAGGAGCTAGAAAAGAGGATAATTTGGGCTACAACATATATAGATGAAGGGGAATAATGTGTAATCAGCCTTGAAAAATAAATGGCCAACATAGATACATCATATTTTATTCTAAATGCAGAGAGAAGCTACAGAAGCTTCTTATGCAGATGAGTGATGTGGTCAAACCTAAACATTAGGAAATATATCAATTTGGTAGCTGCAAAGCAAATGAATTAGAGACTACAAGTGAGGAAAGCAACTAGGGACCCAAGGAAATAGTTCAGGTGAGAAATAGAGAAGACCTGGAGTAGGATGGGTAGATTTGAAAGATATGAACACATCAGATTTGAGAACTGAGTAAATACTGATAATCTGATTCTCATTAAGCAAAATGTTACCAGTGTAATAAGCTCTCACTAAAGCTTGTTTAGATGATAAAGCACCCAAGGGAATTAACATTAGTTCTCCGCTTTTTCACATATCACATCTTACTGCCTAATATTCCAACTGTCATTCACCTTCCTTTCATTCCTCTAGGAAAAAAAAAAATCAGAAAAATAGTATTCATGTATTATATTTACCTTTGATCAAAGGTCATAGTCATGTTTTGTCACCTTATATGGAGTATCACTGAACCTTCAGACTATGACAGGATGAGAAATTGAATTTGAATTAATGTACACATGATTAACACTGTAATATAGCCAATCCCTACCTCAGTGCTTTTAGAGACATGTTGGTGATTGATGTACAGGAAGCCAAATCAAGATGTCTGAGTTTGGAACAGAACTTGCTAAGGCTAGTACACGTGCTGAAAGAGGATAAAGAAAAATTATCTATATTTTTAGACATCAATGAAACAAGACAGATACACATATCCATATTATAGAAAAACCAAACCTTATTTAATTTTGTACACATAGGCAGGAGAAGTTTCAATTTTTATGGCCCAAATAGTCATAACATTGAGAATTATGAACTGTTTAAAGATGAGAATTGGGAGGCTATCCGAAATGTAAAGATATTCATGAGTGGTCAGGGGAAGGTGTTGTTTGGTTCTTATGTAGAAATATTAGATGTCAGCATGGTCTGATATCTTCTTTCTTCTCAAACTTCTGCTCAAAACAATCTTTTAATAGAGAAATGTTATTCAGTGAAGTAGCTAAGGACAGGGAGAAATATGACTCTAGGAATGAGTCATTTGCATGGGAAGCACAGAATGGACATGCAATAGGGTCACACTGGCTAAATTTAGGGGCATAATTATACACTATAATTACCAACTGAATTTCTATTATGCCATTCTTTTGAAAAACTCAAAATTCTTAAATCTGATTTATGTGAGTGACAATAAAAATGCTTTTTCTTTACATTAAAGGACCACTGATACCAGAATGCCAAATGCTTCTAACATTGAAAGATTTCAAGGAAATTTATATAATAATTATAAAATAAAAGTCTTTTGGACATCCGGTAATATTAATAAGTCATGTCATGAATTTCAAAAATAGTAGAGAATAAATAAACTATAGCCTGTGATTAAAATGTCTTCCTTTCTCTTTCATTCAGTTACTTTCTAAAATCCCCTTTTAGTATCCTCTTATTGAAAAAAGAGGCAGTAAATTCCTTCAGATCTTCATGCTACTTCAATAATTAAAACAGACAATATATCAACGTTGTATATAACATTAAGATTTTGTTAAATTTGTATAAGGAATGGGCCCCAAAAGTCCAATTTGTGGGAATTTCAGTCAATAGAAGAAATGTTTAATCTCATCTTACATAAAACTTATTCACAGTTTCCTTTTAGTTATTTGGTTTTTTAAAATTATAAACTTCTCATGGTGAAGCTCATCAATAAACTTATAAACATGCAATTAAGTACAAAGTACTTTGTTAGGCACTAAGGATACAAAAATTTTTTTTTTAATGACAGTCCCTGCTCCTAAGGAATTTACATTCTCTCAAATGGAACATAACACATATATTGATAAGTGTAATAAAAAGTAGGGAGTGATTAGGGCAAAAGGAGAGAATTACACATGATTGGGGCAAAAGTAGAGAACTAGACAAAATGCTAGTTCTAGAAAATCCAAAAAGAATGGTTTCAGCTAGAAAGTCTGCATAGAGGACATGATTAAGAATAGTAAAGGTCCGAAAAGGAAGACATGGGAGGGGTATTTGGCAATAGGAGAGAATACAAAAAGTTTGGAAAACAGATAATTGTCCAATCTGGCTGAAGAAGAGGATTACTTCTATAAAATAGGGCTAGAAAGGCATTTTGAAGTCAGACTACAGAGAACCATAAGTGCTACTATTTTATCCTGCAGACAATAGGAGCCATTGAATGATTTTTGAGCAGGGGAGTGACAGAGTCAGTCCCAGTGTACAAAGGGGAAGAGAATAGAGATAGGAAAACCTAGTCTTAAAATATTGTACAATAGTACAACATTTGAAAAGCAAATAATTCTCAGTCTTCAACTGGCTATGATATTTTAATGCTTCACTTGAATCATTAAGATAAGATTTGGGGCCCACTTCCAAAACAATTTTGATTCTATTTATATGTGAAGTTAAGTTTCTTTTGAAAAAAACTGAATCTTTGTCACAAAAGGTATTCCTAGGTATGGCATAGAGTCAAAATGGGTCCATTGTAGGGTATAGTTATATACAAATTATCTGTCATATTTTCTATCATGCTATTTCTTTGAAGAATTCAAATTTTCAAACTACACAAGACTAAAAACGCTGTTGCTTTAAATTAAATATGGCTTTGGAACCTGAAGTTCAAACAGCCCAATTAAATACTGCCATCTCACTGGAATTAAAGAGGAAAAGTGTCTTTTGTGAGGCAGGACCAAGAATCATATTCCTCTAGCCTGAAAAATAATTTACTAACTTCTTAATGTACCAGCAAAAAAAAGAAGGCAAGGGAACAGGAACTTTAGTTTGAGCCTTTATATGGTACTTACGCATCTGTGGTCTTTGTACATCCATTTAAGTTCAGTACTTCAATATTCCTACAGTTTTGTGCAAAGGTCCTTCATGAGAATAGAAAAGAAAGGCTTTCAGATGAAATAGTGGAATTTTACACATTTTAAGGAAGATAATGGTGCATTTTAGTACCACAATTTCTGGTAAAAATTTACTAAAACTTTTTCATTAATCACTCTCAAATGTCTGGTATTTCTATGTCCCTGAGTTTAAAAAAAAAAAAAAAAAAAAAGAGGGCCTGAATGCTCTAAGCCACCAGAAGAGTCAGTTCTAATGAGCAGGTTCTACTCTCCTAGGGTTTAGTTTTAATAGATTACAGTTTTCTCAAAAGACAATTTTCATGGTTAAAACATTCTGAATTAGGATATTTCAAAAGCTGAGAAATTAAGACAGCATTTTCTATATGAAGAATCTTCTTTGCTTAGTCAGGATGGACATTTGACAAGTAAAATAAGCTATGACATTACCTTAATGCATTGTCTCCTACTCCAAGACAGCCACGCAGACTTAACTTTCGTAAGAAACCACCACATCTTTTAGAAATATTCTCTACTACTCGACCCTATGAAAACAAACAAACAAACAAAAAAAACAAATGAACCGCTCCTTTTGAAAATATCTAGTTGTAGTTTAAACTTGTCTAAAGGAATATGAAAGCCTTCAATTAATTTTACTTTTCTTTCAATTCATTTAAAAAGATCTAGCCAAGTTGTGAACCAAATCTCATACATAACAATCTACAAAGCTTTTCCTAACTCACCTAATTCCCTAAATATTTATTCATTCATCTATTCATCCCCAAAACTGTGCTCTATTGATTTTTATATAATCAATGAGATATTTTAGCTATTACTTGAAGAAATGTTGTTTTCTATTTTTCCTATCTTATCTCATAAATCTGTCAATTTCATGAAACTCAATTCTAAGTTCCTTAAGATCAATTACAATATTGACATGTATAAGTATAAAAAAATATCAAATTGCTGCTTTCTCAGATGGAGGGATAATGGAAGGGCGAAAACTTGGAACTCAAATTTAAAAAAAGTTTGTTTTTTTAAAGCAAGCTGAGAAACAATGATATAAATAAAAATATATTGGAGGGGAGAAAGATGCAATCTACAATTGGTTTTGTGTTCCCTTCCACTTTGGCAGTGCCAATTCTAGTTCTTTCTTTAGGTTAGTTAACAAAGGTTGACTAAATTTAGTGCACACTTTTACATGTTTAAGATATAAACAAGGGTTAGATAATTATGGGGGGGGGAGAGAGAGACAGTTTAAGATCAGTGGGGAAAGTCATAGAATCAATTTAAACTCAAAGCAATCTCTATTCTATTATACTGTGACAAGAGACAAAATTGAGATTGCAAAGTTTCCAAAAACTCATTTTAATTTATTCATCTGATAAGCATATAACATTTCACAAATGTAGTAGGCTCCTCGAAGGAAACTACTTCTACTGGACCACTAAGAAGTTAAAGAATGGGGGGAGAGGGAAGATAGAAGGAATTGGGATTGAGATAACTTTTAAAATCTTTAATATAAAAGCTTTTATTCTAGATTTATGGATTTGTCCAGAGGTATTTTTAACAATGAGTTAGAAAGTCAAAAAATATAAACTTTTTTGTAGCTTTCAATTTTTATTTTAAGATAGGCCACCTGAAGGGCTGAAATAGCAAAATGGGAATTTTACAACCAACTTGGAATGAGTTTCCCTTTTCTCAACAAAATAATACCTGTAAACTTCTTCAAGGCTCAAAATGTTGAGCCTTAGGAGCAATATATATATAGAAATCATTTCCTAAATAAGACACAAATCAGCTTGCTCTTTAACAAAGACAAAAATTATTCTTTAAAAGAGAAAGCACATATACATAAATTCTACTGTGAAATCTCTTTTAATACTTTTCCAAAGAAACAGTTCTGCCCAACCTTAAAAGTTAAAATGAGCTTTTGGGATTCAAGATTTCCCTGAAGTTCAACCACACTCAAATTAATGATTTCTCTTTCTCTCTAGGGAAATGGAAGAGTTATGCTAATGGTATTAATCTGGTCTATATAGTAATTACACTTTAAAAAGATAAATGGGATCACATATTACATATAATTATACCTCGATATCCCTCTGGAAATCAAATAGGTCAATCCGCTGCCAGTTGCTGCCATCTAGAGCTAGAACATTCCAAGCCTAGATTGAGGAAAGAGTTCACACAAAATTAATTAAGAAAAAAAAAAGTCACTGTGACCTAATTTAGGCTTTATGAAAGTCTACTTAAAAAATAAAAGAATTGCCTTACTTTTAACCAATAAAGATTATTTATTCTAATTCTTCCTACTATTAGACCCATATACACAAAGGGGTGAATGGATGTAGAACCTCTGACATTTGTCAAATGTGCTCAATGTGGGCGATCAGAGCAATGATCAGGGAAAAACAAGACTATAGGATAAAGACTAATGCTATTTTCTAACTGGAATATTTGGTCTTCTGAATCCAGCAAGCATTGGCTATTGAAGAGTATTCACCCAGAATAATAAAACCTGAATTGGAAAAAAAGAGAAACAGTAAATGGAGACAAAACAAACAACGATCAGAGGAGTGAAGGGCCTTAATAATCTGGTTCAAAAACTTAAATTTAAAGACAAGAGCAAGTGAGATTCAGAATGCGAAAGTGACTTGCCCAAAATCATATAGGTACTAAGCGGTTAAAAAAAAAGATTAAAATCAGGGTCTCCAATATTTTCCATGCTATCGAAAGTGAGGTTAAAGGAAACCATTTTCTACAGATCACCGAGTATTCAAAACTTATCAATTAGATTTTCTATTGTTAGAATTAAAAATGTAGAATGTATCTGACCTGAAAAGAAGGCACAATTTATTTCTTGGACTGTATGTAGATTTGTCTATGTCCTTCTACTACTTCAAAGAGCAAGTTAATAAACATGACACTCATTACCACAAGAGGGAGTATCCTTCAAAATGGGACCAGGTTTGGTGACTCTCAGATGACAACACAATTACTATAAGATATCCTGTAAACTAATTAATCCTGTATTGTAGGTCTGTGGAGACAACATGAGAGGTTCATTCAAACCTGACAAGCAATATACTCACAACAAGGGAGAAGGCTAAGGATTTGACTGGCATAGGAAATTCTTAGATAATAAAAATGGCAATGATAATAATAAATGATAATAATAGCATATATATGATACATATATGCACACAGCATTTACTATATATAGTTACATGTTATATTGTACTGTGCTAAATGCCTTACAATTATCTCACAATTGGTCCTCACAAAAAGTATGGGAAAAAAGTGTTATAAGTAATCTCATTTTACAGATGAGGAAAGAGAGGAACTTTGAATTAAGTGATTTAATCAAAGTTACACAGGAATAAGTGGCAATGCTAAAACTGAAATCTAAGTCCTCTTACTTGAATGCTAGTACTCTCCTCTACACTAGACTTTACTCCAGGAGTGAATCAGCTGGGTCTCCTTACATTTCAGAAACTAACTAAAAATTAATTTAACACACACACACACACCAACAATGCATTTGGGGAAGTTTGCATTTCAAAGCAGGAAAAAACTATGGAGGAAATTATCAGAAAAAAACTTTCTTGTTTAAAGTTCTCAATGTACATTAGGAAAGTAGCGTGACAAAACATCTGAAGAGTTTTTTCCATATTCAAAGATTCAAATAATCTATCACCTTTGTCCAGTATGACTATTAAAACTGCTTTGTATCTTTTAAAGCTGGACAAGATATCCAAGTATATAATAAAATAAAACATATAATGTAGGAACTCATAGTACACCAGTGGCAGAGGTGTAACGGAAGCACCTAATCATTAATCATTTGCTAAAACAGTATGCACAGTAGTTAAAAGGGAGATCTGGAAAGAGCTAAAACTACTATATCTCTCAAAAAGAAAAAATTACCATAATTGAAACCTTTATCATTGAACATGTTTATTTAGCTTAATCATATAAGGAGCCAAGAATAAGAAAAAACTAAAAGATTAGAGAGCAAGTAAGTAGAATAGTAGATGCACTGGGCCTGGCGTAGGGGAGATAAATTGAGTCTCAAACATTTAGTACTTGTAAGAGCCTGGCAAGTCACTTAACTTCTTTCTATCTCAGTTTCCTCAACAGTAAAAGCTGTTGTGAGAATGAAGTAAGATAATATTTATATTGTTCCCAGCAAAGGGCCTGGCATATAATAAGCACTTAATAAGGCTTATTCTCTTCCCTTCCTCTACTTCCCTTTATAAAGAATACACGACAGAATTCTGTAACAGTGGTCACCAAGAGTCAAATATGATCTCATGCAGCATTAATACATACAAGGTTAGATGATTATCCCAACATCAGTGTTACAAAATCAGGTTTCATTAAAATTATGCCGGCTATTCTTACCCTGGAGACTTGAGCACAACGACACAATGTAACAACATCCAGAAAAGAGAATATTCTAAAAAGAAAAAGAAAAATTTTATTATAGAATAAAGTAAGTTTTTCTTAATTTTAGATATGTATAACAAAACAGAACGACTGAACTTCAAAAATAAAAGTAAAAATCAAATTTAGTTTTTTTTTTAAAAGTACAATTCCACAGTTAAACATTTAATTCTCCACCTTAAAATCCCGCTGACAACATCAACACAATAATTATTTATTGACATAGTTACAATTAATACTGGTACAAGGGTAGGATGGTAGAAGTTGCAGAAGAATTTTTCTCTACTAAAAAATTATGCAACTCTTAAAAAAAAAAAAAAGGGATTAAGTCATTGTAATCATTCTGTCAGAAGAATTCTACCATAAGCGATTTGTAGATGTGACCAGATATGTGGAAATTAAAACTAAAAGGGTCACTTCTACATGAAACATTTCATATCTATAGTACCTTCGTATCTTCTATTTAAAAAACAAAAAAGATAGGAACCTCTACCATTGGGAAATCAAACCAAATTTTATCTAAAAAAATGCAGAGACATGCAAAACAAATTCCCCCAAGTATCTATGTATCTATCTCTGGATTCTAAATCTATTAGATTTCAGATGGATAGCATATCTTCACATTAGTCCTCTAGATCATGAATTGTCTTTGTTATAATTCTTAAAATTTTCATTTCTACTACTCATATCATTTCTATCAGTTTATAAGTCTTCAAATTATTCATTTTTGCTACAGTATATTCTTAGAATTCCTGTTCACTTCATATCAATTCATTTAAGTTTTTCTGTCTTTTTGAAGTCAGTAACTTCCTAATTTCCTTCAGCACAACAGTCATTCATATTCCACAACTTATTTAGTATTTCTCAAATGTTGTAATCTTAATTTCTAGTTTTTTCTGCTACCACAAAAAGGCCTATTTAAAAAATATGTGTACTTTTTTTCTGTGTAGCTGAATCAAAGGCTGTTTAGTAACTTTGAATATAATTTCATGTTGCTTTTCATGACTGAATCTACTATCCCCCAAGAGTTTATCAATATCCCTAGTTTCCATTGTCCCTCCAAAATTTATCATTTTCATTTGGATGATTGCTATAAAATGGAATCTCTGAGCTAATTCAGTTTCAATTGATCAAAGATGGGCAGAAGCAGCTACATCCAAAGAAAGAACACTGGGAGATGAATATAAACTGCTTGCATTTTTGTTTTTCTTCTCGGATTATTTATACCTTCTGAATTCAATTCTCCCTGTGCAACAAGAAAACTGTTCGGTTCTGCACACGTATATTGTATCCAGGATATACTGTAACCTATTCAACATGTAAAGGATTGCTTGCCATCTGGGGTAGGGCGTGGAGGGAGGGAGGGGAAAAATCGAAACAGAAGTGAATGCAAGGGATAATGTTGTAAAAAATTACCCTAGCGTGAGTTCTATCAATAAAAAGTTATTTAAAAAAGGAATCTCTGAAGTGCCTTAATTTCTATTTTTCTGGAAGAGATCTACAGTACTTATAGATAGCCTAGACTTTTTCCCTTGAGAACTCTGTTCTTTAGAGCATATATCAATGACTGGATCATTTTAAAAAATAAATTTGTACCAACACCTTATATCTAAGAATGTGACCTTATTCAGAAAAACGTTATAGAAAGACTTTCCCTCCTTAATTGTTTTCCTTCTTGTTCTATTGTATAAAATTTCTTTACTAAAAACTTTAAAATTTTATATAATCAAAATCATGCATTTTATTTTCTGATTCTTTCTATTCCTTGGTTAATCGTGTACTTTTCTCTTATTTCATTCATTTGAAAAGTAACTTTTAAAAATAATTTTGTTTTGAGAATTTCCCTGTCATCACTTGTGATAATAAGAAGTACTATAAAATCAGTTGGTGTAGAATATAATATAGTCCTTTATTCCATCAGATTTTGTAGACAATATAAATTACTTGAAAAATTCTCAAATCTACTTTAAAGAAAACAAACAATCTTCTGTCTAATATTGTTTAGGATTATTATTTGCTATCTGGCACAGGTCCTTGTCAACACATTAGGTTAAAAATAAAATTTGAAAAAAATCAAATTTGTATTTCATAAAGTAGACTACAGTAGTTCTTATATTTAAAAAAACTGTTAAATATAAAAAATTAATCATGTGACTAATTAAAATTGAGGATAAACTAAAGCGCAAATTTAGTAAGGCAGTAAAACTAATCTACATCCAGCAAGCTAAGAAATGTTTTGTCACATAGACAGGTAGAGAAGCTCCTAATTATAAGCATAGAAAAGAAATTATTAAGCCAACAACATCATCAAATTAGTTAGGTGGGTTTAGGAGCACCATAACGGGGTCTGGAATGTATACTATTCAGAAAAAGAAACGACAGTAGTGACAGCAAAGAGCAATAATCATGTTATTATTACAACAGTCAGTTTGCTAGCCAAAATAGAGTAGCTATTATTAGAAAAGAAAATGATTAATTTTGATGCAAATGGCATGAAAACCTTTTAAATTCTCTTCTTTCAAAAGGTACCTCAAATATGTGTTTACATACACTAATTCCTAACTAACCAAAAAAGAAGCATATATAAAAAAAGAAAAGGAAAAAGAATTAGTGAATGACTTAGAAATATCAAGTGCAAGATTGCAAAAAGAGCATTAAGAAAGAATGCCTTCGAAGCAATAAACTGGGAAAACATTTTTACAGTCAAAGGTTCTAATAAAGGTCTCATTTCCAAAATATATAGAGAATTGACTCTAATTTATAAGAAATCAAGCCATACTACAATCGATAAATGGCCAAAGGATATGAATAGACAATTTTCAGACAAAGAAATTGAAACTATTTCTAGCCATATGAAAAGATGCTCCAATCATTATTAATCAGAGAAATGCAAATTAAGACAACTTTGAGATACCACTACACACCTGTCAGATTGGCTCGAATGACAGGGAAAGATAATGCGGAATGTTGGAGGGGGTGTGGAAAAACAGGGACACTGATACATTGTTGGTGGAATTGTGAATACATACAACCATTCTGGAGAGCAATTTGGAACTATGCTCAAAAAGTTATCAAACTGTGCATAACCTTTGACCCAGCAGTGTTTCTACTGAGCTTATACCCCAAAGAGATACTAAAGAAGGGAAAGGGACCTGTATGTGCCAAAATGTTTGTGGCAGCCCTGTTTGTAGTGGCCAGAAACTGGAAACTGAATGGATGCCCATCAATTGGAGAATAGCTGAATAAATTGTGGTATATGAGTATTATGGAATATTATTGTTCTGTAAGAAATGACCAGAAGGATGATTTCAGAAAGGCCTGGAGAGACTTACATGAACTGATGCTAAGTGAAATGAGCAGGACCAGGAGATCATTATTTACTACAACAACAATACTATATGATGATCAATTCTGATAGACGTGACCCTCTTCAACAATGAAGATGAACCAAATCAGTTCCAATAGAGCAGTAATAAACTGAACCAGCTACACCCAGGGAAAGAATGCTGGGAGATGACTATGAACCACTACATAGAATTCCCAATCCCTCTATTTTTGTCCACCTGCATTTTTGATTTCCTTCACAGGCTAATTGTACACTATTTCAAAGTCTGACTCTGTTTATACAGCAAATTAACTGTTTGGACATGTATACTTAACATTGTATTTAATTTATACTTAACATATTTAACATGTATTGGTCAACCTACCATCTTGGGGAAGGGGTGGGGAGAAGGAGAAAAAAGTTGGAACAAAAGGAACAAAAGGAACTATCAATGCTAAAAAATTACCTATGCATATATCTTGTAAATAAAAAGCTATAATAAAAAAAGAAAGAAAGAATGCCTTCATATAGATTGGGTGTACAACAAGGACCTTTTGCTTCCTAGAAGATGTAAAAGATATCAACCGGTACTTTAAATGCTTAATAAGGAGCAACAATCAGTGAACAAGTTAACATGTTTGTTCTTTAGTGACAGGTGAATCTACAGTATGAAAAAATGCTTTAAACCACTGTTGACTAGAGAAATGCAAATTAAAATAAATGACAAATGTTGGAAGGGATATGGAAAAATAGGGATAGCTAAAGAATTACTGGTAGAATTGTGAATTGATACAACTATTCTGGAGAGAAATTTGGAACTATGTCCAAAGTGCTATAAAACTCTATGATCCAGCAATACTACTACTATGTCTATATCTGAAAGAGATCAAAAGAGAGGAGGAAGGACCTAGACATTAAAAAATTAATAGCAACTCTTTTTTGCTATGTCTAAGAATTGGAAATTGAGGGGATGCCCATCAATTAGAGAATGACTGAAGAAACTGTGGTATATGATTGTAATGGAACATTATTGTGCTTTAAGAAATGAAGGATGCTTTCAGAAAAAGTGAGCTTAATGAATTGATGTAAATTAAAAGTGAGCAGAACCAGAATATTATACACATAATAACAATATCACATGATGATCAATTGTGAATTGACTTAACTATTCTCAGAAATACAATGATCCAAGATAAAACCAAAGTTATTCACGATGAAAAAGCTATCTATGTCCACAGAAAGAACTTGGAATTCAAAATTTTAAAAATTAACCTCATTTCTAAAATATATAGAGAAAAGAATCAAATTTATAAGAATATACTTCATTCCTCAACTGATAAATTTCAAAGGGCTTGGAAAGACAATTTTCTTTCCCTGAACTGAAGAATTTCAAGATGAAGAAATTGAAACAATTTCTAGTTACATGAAAAAATGCTCTAAATCACTAGTGATTACAGAAATACAAATTAAGACAACACAAAGGCACCACTTCACACCTATTCAATTGGCTACTATGATAGAAAAGATAGTGATAAATTTTGGCTTGCTGATTGTTGACCATTGTCTAATATTGCTGTTACTGTGTACAGTGTTCTCCTGATTCTGCTCATTTTACTTTGCATCAGTTCACATAAGTCCAGGTTTTTCTGAAAGCATCCTGCGTATCATTTCTGATAATACATAATAGCTTTTTCATCACAATCATATATGACTACTTCAGACATTCCCTATTTGATGGACATCCCCTCAAATTGCATATTTCACCACAGTTCAAAATTCGGTGCTTTAGTGACCCAAATTTCCCATAATATCTCCAACATTTATATCTTGTAGTTGTTTTAATTGGCATTTCTCTAATCAATAGTGATTTAGAGCATTTTTCCTATGAGCATAGATGGGAAACCTATCTTTTGACCATTTATCAAATAAAAAATGATGTGAATTCTTACAAATTTGGCTCAATTCTCTACATTTGACAAACAAGACCATGTGTTGCCAAAAAAAAAAATTCACAATTAAAGAGAGCCATCTGCACCCAGAGAGAGGACTATGGGAACTGAGCATGGACCACAATATAACATCTTTACTCTTTGTTGCTGTTTCTTGCATTTTGTTTTTTCATTTTTTCCCCTTTTTGATCAGATTTTTCTTATGCAGCAAGAATATATGAAGAAGAATTGCATGTTCTTCATTTAACATATATTGGATTACTTGCCATCTAAGGGAGAAAGTAGAGGAAAGGGAGAAAATTTGGAATGTGAAGTTTTGCAAGGGTTAATGGTGAAAATTATCCAAGCATGTTTTGAAAATAAAAAAAGCACTGTCACCATCATACCTTCATCTACCTCTCTACTGTAAAAAGCACCTCCTTTATGTTTAAATTAATTAAATATCCATTTTCCCCCTGAGGATTATATTCAGTGTTGTGTTGTTTTGGGTGGTAATCCTAGCTTTTCTACCTTCCAGAATATCATATTCTGTCCGAATCTTTAATATAGAAGCTTCTAGATCACCCATGAACTTGACTGGGGTTCCATGATATTGACTTGTTTCTTCTGGCTACTTGTAATATTTTCTCCTTGACTTGGGAGTTTTAGAATTTGGTTGTAATATTCCTGTGAGTTTTTATTTTGGCAACTCTTTATCAATGATCAAAAGTTCAATGGATAATTTCAATTTCTACTCCAATTGTGGGATATCAAGGCTTTGATATCTGATATTTTTAATATCAAGGGATATCATATTTCCTTTGACAATTTCTTTAAAGACAATGTCTAAGCTCCTTTTTTGATCGTGACTTTTAGAAACTCCAATAATTATTTTGTTTGTTTCCTGGTATCTTATGGAGTGAGCTTCTATTTGCCCAATTAGAATTTGTAAGGAATTATTTTCTTCAGTGAAGTTTTATGATCTTCTTTTCCATTTGGGTAATTCTGCTTTCTGAGAAATTCTTTTCTTCCAACAGATTTTTGTGCTTCTCTTACCATTTGATTGATTCTGTTTTTTTTTTAAGTATTATTTTCTTTCTTATTTGTTGTATCAATTCTTTGCCAAGCTGTTGACTCTGCTTAAGTTTTTCTTTATCTCTTATCTGATTTTTAAAATCCTTTTTGAGCTCTTCCAGAGACTGAGACCAATCTGCATTTTCCTTTGAAGCTTAGTGCATTTAGCTGCTTTGAATTTGTGGTCTTCTTCTGAGTTTGTGTTTTGATCCTTGATGTCACCATAAGAACGTTTATGATTAATATCTTTTTCTCTTTACTCATTTATTTCTAGACTATTTCTACATGTTTAACTTTATATTAAAATTGGGCTCTGTTAATGGGGTGAAAGGAAACCCAAAATTCAGGGTTTCTTGTTCTGCTGTTTTCAGAATTAGTTTTGGGGAACTGTTAAGTTTTCTAAGGTGGTATGAACTAAGAAGTGATGTGGTCACTGTGCTCTGGCCTGTGAAAGACCACAACCACTATTTAAGTCCTATTAAGGGCATGATGGAAATAAAGCAAGTAAGGCACAGTAGTTAGGATACTGTGCTGGGCACATACTGGGCAGAAGAGACTGGTTCAATCAATAAACAATTATTTATTAAGCACCTATTAAGTGTCAAGCTCAGTTGGAAACAAAGGCAAAAGAAAGTTCTAGCCCTCCAAAGCAGTAAAAATCTAATGGGGGGGTGACTACATACAAACTACTACATACAAAGCAAGCTATGACTCGGGAAGGCATTAGAATTAAGAGGGATTGGTAAAGACTTCCTGTATAGATCAGATTTTATTAAGGATTAAATGGAAGCAAGAAATCAGAGTGAAAGAGGGAAAACATTCTAAGAATAGGGAACAATCAGAGAACATGTCCAGAGCGTGAACTTCAGTATCACTGGACTAAAAAATATCTGTTGGAGAGTAAAGGCATAAGAAGATTAAAAATGTAAAAGAGAGTATTATTATTATGAAAGGCTCTATCAAAACAACATTTTTAATTTGATCCTGGAGGCAACAAGGAGCTAATAGAGTTCACTGAGTAGAGAGATGACATCGGTGCAACTGTACTTTTAGGAAAATCACTTCAGCAGTTAAATGAAGGACAGAACAAATTTGACAGACACTGAGACAGGCCAATTCAGCAGCAGGCTACTGATAATACTCCAGGCATAAGGGAACAAGATGCTGTATTAGAGTGGCAGCAGTGTTAGAAAAGAGACAGGATTGTATTTAAAAAAAAAAATGCTGCAAAGGAAAAATCAATAAGACTTGTAAGTGATTGGATATGAAGAATGAATGATAGAAGTTCAGGATGATTGCTGGATTGTGTGTCTTGAGATTAGAAAGATGATATGTTGCCCTATACAATTAAAAAGGAAGGGGAGTAAAAGTCTGAGAGAAAAGAAAACAAGCTTTGTTTCAGGCATATTTACATTAAGATACCTACTAGACATCCCAGTTTGAGATGTATGGAAGATAAATGCAAGACTGGCGGCTAGCAGAGGTCGGAGAAGGATAGGTGTATTTGGGTATCATCAGTATAGAGATGGTAATTAAATCCATGGCAACTGATGAGATCAGATCACCAAGTGAGGCTGTATAGAAGAAGAAAAGATTCAAGAACCCTGGGGGCTCACCTACAGTTAGAGGGCATGATGTGGAGGAGGATCAAACAAAGGAGACTGAGAAGAAGTGATCAGATAGATAGGAGAACCAACAAAAAATAATATTTGAAAAAACCCAGAGAAGAAAGCATCCAGAAAGAAAACATGATTAATACTGTGAAAGGTGGAGAGATCAAAGAGATTGAGAGCTGAGAGAAAAGACCATTGAATTTGGCAAGTGAAGTGATCGCTGGTAACTCCAGAGACACATTTGTGTAGAAAAATAAGGGGGCTATACGAATCTCCAGCATGAAACTGGATTGTATGGCATAAGAAGAATGTGACAAAAAAGAAAATGGAAGCTTTTGGGTAGGCTTTTCAATAATTTAGGTCTACAAAGGTCTGAAGACAACAGTGGAAATGAAAGGATCAAGTGAGACTTTATTCAGGACAGGAGAGACATGGATATATTTGTGGGCAGTGAAGAACAAGCCAATAGACCAAAAAAAAAAAAAAAAAAAAAAGAAAGAAAGAAAAAAAAAAGAATGGAACTAAGTGTATGAAAAGTCGTTCTACTTTTCACAACCACTACACTTTTGAATAAATGATTATAAACTATCCATTTAATATTTGGCTTTAGATTTTTGCTGATGCTAGATATTAACTGAACTGGTCTACATTTTTGAAAACCTTTCTTTTTTTGACAATTTACATATTTATCCATCTTTGGTATCTCTTTTTGTCTATGGTGACTTAAAAGGTCAGATTTACAAGGTATTTCATTATAATGCTATTGTGATATAATTTGTCCAAATCAGAAGCTAATTTAGAATCAAGGGCTCTTTTATTATTCCATCACTTATCTTACATTATCTTACACTTCAAATATTTCTTAATCACGGTAAGATATGAGCTTACATTTATATATGGCATTAAATAAAATATATCTCACATTTCTATTATTCAAACTGCATCATACAGGTAGATAAACACCTTACAGATGTCCAAAAGTATGTAGGCAGCTAGTATGTATGTACAGTGCTCAGTCTATGTGACAAGCCACTTAGCCTCTGTCTGCTTTGGTTTAATCATCTGTAAAAATGAGAATAATAATAACACCTACTTCACAAGGTTGTTGTGAGGATTCAAAAAGATTATCTCTAAAATACTTAACACAGTGCTTGGTCAATAATAGATGCTAGCTTTTATTAGTTATAATTATTATTTATCATTAGTGGACAACGAGTTGGGCCCAGAGTTGAATAGGAGACTGGATTGCTCTTGTGTTATGAAGAAGCTTTCCATGAAAACAGAAGCATATTTTTTAAATACTAACATTCTACTGATGATACTTATGTCAATGACACATGGAATTGTAACTATCTCTGAAGAACAAAAAACAAACTACACAGAAGACAAAGGAGAAGCATATGCTAGATATAAAGACTACAAAAATAAGAAACATCTCCACCCCCCCCCCCAATCAAAAGTAAAAGACTTTTAAGGTAGGAGAAGGATAGGAGGAAAAGATGGGCTAGCCATATGAAAAGAATTAGGGACCACTGATGAATGGTCAGATTCCTCTACTGGCACTTTCAAAATGTCAGGCCAAAGCAAGGAAGGCAGTCTGCACATTGGGTGGACTATTGTATTGTATTTTTAGGAGATGAATAAGAATTTTCTGCAATGGGCAGCCCATAAAGAGCTATAAACTATGCAACTGGAATCAATTCCTGTACTAATGAGATTACAGATGCATCAGAATAACAATGTCATAAGCATCTCAACAACCTGGAGGTAAGTAGTAAAACTATCATTATTCTCATTTCACTAGAAGAGAAACAGTCAGAAAAGCAAACTGCCCTAGTTACCTAGTAAGTAACTGATTCCTATCTAAATTCGGCACCATTTCCCATTATATTATTTGTCTTAATTGAGAAGTCAGTAGCAAAATTAGTTCAATAGTGTGAACTTCTGTTATCAGGTTCAACACAGTGGACCTATCCTTTCTTGTTGTCCAAAATGTATCACTACAAATCTTTTTTTTTTCTTACTGTCCTTAGCAATTGATGCAAGCCTTTCTAGATGTTTAGTTTTCTTAATTCTATTCTTTTTTTTTTTTTTAATTTTTTGTTAAAGCTTTTTATTTTCAAAATATATGCAGGGATAATTTTGCAACAATGATCCTTGTAAAACCTTGTGTTCCAAATTTCCCCGGTTTCCCCTCATCCCCTTCCCCAGATGGCAAGTAATCCAACATATGTTAAACATGTGCAATTCTTCTATATATATATATTGCTACAATTATCGTGTTGCACAAGAAAAAATCAGATCAAAAAAGGAAAAAGAAATCAAAATGCAGGCAAACAATAACAAAAAGAGTGAGCATGTTATGTTGTGATCCACATTCAGTGACCACAGTCCTCTCTCTGTGTGTAGATGGCTCTCTTCATCACAAGATCATTGGAACTGTTTAAACCATCTCACTGTTGAAAAGAGCCACATCCATCAGAGTTAATCACTATATAATTTTGTTGCCATGTATAGTGATCTCCCAGTTTTGCTTACTTCATACAGCATCAGTTTATGTGACTCTCTTCAGGTCTCTCTGAAATCATCCTGCTGATCATTTCTTACAGAACAATAATATTCCATAACATTCACATAACATAACTTATTCAGCCATTTTCCAACTGATGCGCATCCACTCAGTTTCCAGTTTCTTGCCACTACAAAAAGCTGCCACAAACATTTCTGCCCATGTGAG
Organism: Antechinus flavipes; assembly: GCF_016432865.1. Lineage (NCBI taxonomy): Eukaryota > Metazoa > Chordata > Mammalia > Dasyuromorphia > Dasyuridae > Antechinus > Antechinus flavipes. The sequence continues at coordinate 134,655,514 of NC_067401.1, read as the reverse complement.
CCCTTTTTCTTCCTTTATCTCTTTGGGATATAAGCCTACTAGAAACACTGCTGGATCAAAGGGTATGGACAGTTTGATAGCGCTTTGGGCACAGTTCCAAATTGGTCTCCAGAATGGCTGGAGCAGTTCACAACTCCACCAACAATGTATTAATTAGTGTCCCAATTTTCCCACATTCCTTCCCATTCATCATTACCTTTTCCTGTCATTTTAGCCAATCTGACAAGTGTATAGTGGTACCCTAGCATTGCCTTGAGTTGTGTTGATTTGCATTTCTCTGATCAATAGTGATTTAGAGGACATTTTCATATGATTAGAAATCTTTCCAATTTATTCATCTGAAAATTGCTCATATCTTTGACAAAATTTTCTGTTTATATCCTTTGACCATTTATCAATTGGAAAGTGGCTTGAATTCTTATGAATTTGAGTCAGGTCTCTATATATTTTATTTACTTATTTATTTTTGTTGAAGCAATTGGGGTTAAGTGACTTGCCCAGGATTACACAGCTAGGAAGTGAAAGTGTCTGAGACAGATTTGAACTCAGGTCCTCTTGACTTCAGGGTTGGTGCTCTATCCATTGTGCCATCTAGCTGTCCTGTCTCTACATATTTTAGAATGAGGCCTTTATCAGAACCCTTGGATATAAAGATTTCCCCCCAATATTCCAATTCCCTTCTAATCTTGTCTATATTGGTTTTGCTAGTACAAAAACTTTTTAACTTAATATAATCAAAAGTATCTATTTTGTATTCAACAATGTACTCCAGTTCTTCTTTGGCCACAGATTCCTTCCTTCTCCACAGATCTGAGAGGTAAGACTATCCTTTGTTCTTCTAATTTGCTTATAATATCACTATGTTTAAATCATGAATCCATTTAGATCGTATCTTGGTATACAGTGTTAAGTGTGGGTCAATGCCTAGTTTCTGCCATACTAGTTTTCCAATTTTCCCAGAAGTTTTTGTCAACTAATGAGTTCCTATGCCCAAAGTTGGGGTCTTTGTGTTTGTCAAACACTAGATTAGTATAGTCATTGATTATTTTACCCTGATATGATAATTATTAATAATTAATTATTAATTTAAAAAGCAAATTATATCTGCACCCTCTAAGTATACTCATAAAACAGATCTCAAGAGTTAAACATATCATCTTTCCATATAGGGATATATAAGCATTTTAACTTTTAAAAGAATGTTATTTTTGCTATTTATTGCTGTGAATGTAAATGGGATGGATTCTCCCTTAAAATAGAAGTGAAGAGCAGACTGGATTAAAAGCCAGAATCTTATAATTTGTTGTTTACAAGAAATACATTTAAAAAAAACATTAAAACAGAATGATATATTGAGAGTAAAGGTTAAAAAGGTTGGAGCAGAATTTCTTATGCTTCAGCTGAAGTAAAAAAAGCAGGAATAGCGATCCTGATCTCATTTTTAAAATATGTAGAGTCAGGGCAGCTAGGTGGCACAGTGGATAGAGCACCAGCCCTGAAGTCAAGAGGACCTGAGTTCAAATCTGTCTCAGACACTTCACACTTCCTAGTTGTAAGACCCTGGGCAAGTAACTTACCCCAGTTGCCTCAGGAAAAATAATTAATCATATTAATGATAAAATTACTATCTCTGTATTTCCTGCCATCTTGTTTTCTCCCAGTTATACTTTTCTCTTTCTTTCCCCCCTTTTCCTCCTCTTCAGTATTTTGCTTCCTTACTCAAACAGCCTTCCTCCCCTCACACCTTTCCCCTTCTACTTCTGTTCTCCCTTCTATTAGCCGTCCCTTTTCCTTTCCCCTTTCCCCTCCTACTTCCCTATAGGGTGAGATAAGCTTTTCTGTAAAACCAAATATGTCTGACATTCTCTATTTGAGCCAAATCTAATGAGAGTTAAGATTCATGCAATGCTCATCCCCGTCCCTTCTTTTCCTCAATTGTAATAGGTCTTTTTTGCTTCTTCATGAGATGGAATTTAACTCCATTTTAACTCCTTTTTCCTCTTCTTCCAGTAGAAGCATCTATCCTCCTCTAAGTTTCTTTTTAAAAGCAAATTATATCTGTATCCTCTAAGTATACCCATAATGCAGATCTCAAGAGTTAAACATATCATCTTTCCATATAGGGATATATAAGCTTTTTAATTTTTAAAAGAACATTATTATTTTTTTCTTTTCTATCTTTTAATGCTTCTCTTGAGTTCTGTATTTGAAGGTCAAATTTTCTATTCAGATTTGGTCTTTTCATCCGATAAAAATGAAATTTATCTGTTTCATTGAATGTCCATCTTTTTTCCTGAAAGATAATGCTCAATATAGCTGGATAGTTGATTCGTGGCTGCAATCCAAGTTCCTTTGCCTTTTGGAATATCAGATCCCATGCCTTTCAATCCTTTAAAGTAGAAGCTCCTAGGTCCTGGATAATCCTGATTTTGGTTCCTCAATATTTGAATTGTTTCTTTCTGGCTTCTTGCAATATTTCTTCCTTTATTTGATAATTTTGAAATTTAGCTATAATACCCCTTGGACTTTTCATTTTGGGGACTCTTTCAGGAGGTGATTGGTGAATTTTTTCAATTGCTATTTTTGGTTCTAAGATATCAGGAAAGTTTTCCTTGATGATTTCTTGAAAAATGATATCTAGGTTCTTTTTTTCCCCATCATAGTTTTCAAGAAGTCCAATAATTCTTACATTGTCTCTCCTAGATCTATTTTCCAGGCAGTTGTATTTCCAATGAGGTATTTTACATTTTCTTCTATTTTTTTCATTTTTTTTTGGTTTTGTTTGACTGATTTTTGAAGTCTCATTGAGTCATTCATTCACTTCTATTTGTTCAATTCTAATTTTTAGTGAATTATTTTCTTCAGTTAGCTTTTATCTCCTTCATCACATGTCCTTTTTAGACTGGAGGATATTAGAGCTCCCTGTATAACTGTCCTCCCCTCCCTTTTCTTCTTCATTGGAGTCATCTGTGACACCTGAACTGTGTCATAAAGGAACCTGAAAATTTTATGTGGGAATAGTGGGAAAAAATACTCTAAACACAAAGAAAAAAGCAAAAGGAGGTAAGAGATCTGTTTTAGGAAAATTTACTTGGAGATCCTACTAGACATGTCTCCAGGTGGAGACATTCAAGAAGTTCTGAAACGATCACTTACAAAAAGTTTTCCTGATACTTACATGCACTTTTTCTATATTGGTGCTGTAATGGCTGTTTAAAAATTTATGCTCTGCTGCACCTGATGACAAACACTAAATGACACAGCAGAATCCCAGCTATTATGAGAAAATTTAATCTTTCAGCTGTCCATAGTAATTACTATTTCATGGTGTTTACATTCATTGCTTTTCCATCTTAATTTCCAACTCATCATTCTTAAAGGACAATGTTAGAACAATAGAACAATAACCAAAAAAATAACCCAATAGAAAACAAACTTTTGAAACTTATTTTCTCTCATTCTAATCCAGGAAGAGTTGGTCTTTATCTGAATACACTTAAGAGTGAACCTGGATTTCTTTCTTTACTCAATGTCAATGTAAAAAAAAAAAAATGCAATGGTCTCTTTATTCTAACCAAACAGAAGAAAGAAGTAAAACATTTAAGCTCCAATGAAAATAGACTTTTCGCTACCTTTACAAAATCTATGATCAAGTTTAATTTATACTATCATAACACTGTGTTCATCTAGGAATGCTTTTTATAATTACATGAGGTACACACATACATACACACACACACACACACACACACACACACACACACACACACACACAATCTCAACTCATTCATTCCCATTCTATTTAGAACCCAAAGAAATATCTATATTTTCAGGCAATAATGAAAATGCTCTTTTGGTTTTATATTTCAAGTTACAACTCTATTTGGATTAGCCAAAGACATCTGCTGAAATCTGTTATGTTGTTAAAACTTTTTTTTTTACTCTTAATAGAATTATGTAGGATAAAAATCATGATTTTTTGAATAATGTTGAATATGCATTTAATTTGCCAAAAATGGGAGAAAGATTATGAATCCATGTCAATCAACATTTGTTATGCTATAGAATGACTAATTCAGGTTTCCACAAATGCTGAACTTTAATATGAACATGAATATTTTTCAAAAAAAGAAGTGTTCAAACTTTCAGAAGGTAAATGAAAATAATAAATAGTGCAAAAAACTGGAAAAACCCACCATCTCTTATTCTTTTATATATACCGTTTTATGATTTAATATGGTTTGTTTTCAAAAGATAGTAAAGGGTTTCTTCTATGTTTATAGAACATGTTTTTCAAGAATAATGAAGAGATTCATTTCCCATCATAAAACTAACTTTAACTTAAGAAACTCATTACTTTGGGAGTCTTTGAAAAATTGTAGCTTAACTATCCCCCAACAAGGTAGCCTGTGGAGTTAAATGGTAATGGAATATATAATAGTAAAGACACCAAAAGAAGCAATAGTATGTAAACTAAAAAGAATAGCTTGATATATTTTTCTTTTGTTTACATTTTTAGATTAAATGTTTTATTGATGTTTTTTAAAATAAACTATGACTTGGTTACCCTAAACCACATCTGTACGTGAGAAAATAGTTAGGCAAAACTGGACCAGCTACATCTGACAAGGCATGCAATATTCTATTTCCTCATTTCTACTGGAAAAAATAGAGTGAATTCCAAAGATCAAACTAATTACTGCATTTAATCTAAAGGCAACTTTTTTTTTACTCTTAATATAATTATGCAGGATAAAGATCATGATTTTTTGAATAATGTTGAATATGCATTTAATTTAAATTTAAAGGAAATTTCATTCCTTGCTATTTGTCATCACTACTATCTAAAAGCACAACAGAAGACACTAGTAACAATACCTAGCAAAATATTATTGTCTATATCTATTCTTTTATAGCCACTCCTGCCAGAGTCAAAAGGAAACAAAGATTCATTCTTTAGAGTCAATAAAGTGATTGTATATTTGAATAAGAGATTATTTTTTAAAATTCAAGTCACAAAACTATTTTTGACATGTACTTGGAATAAAACACTATTGACAAAAATAAACTAAAATTCAATTCACAGAGCAAAAAGACTGACACAATGGAAGTAGCAGGTGGAAGCTATGAATAAACACGAAATGCAAAGACTTCATGGAATGGTAGGTACATAACTAAGCACAGGCAGCAATCAACTTATCAAAGAATGATGCTATATTTATGTGTAAGTTGCTTATTAGGAACTTAGAAGATGTTTTCTCATGTAAACATTATAAATGGTGATTAGATTTCCAAGCCAGCTCATAAAAGCTTATTTAACTACAAAGTAGGTGAAATTTTACCAACCATATGTAACCTCAACTCTAAATTCATATCAACAGAGAACTGAGAGTTGAAAGAGACCCCATCCTTTCTGATCTGGCCAATATAAAACTGAAATCCTCCTTATAACAAATTAGTTTCTACTTGAAGAACTCCAAGGAGAAGAGATCCATCAACTTTCCAGATAAAGCATCATATTTTTTGGATATCCCTAAGTGTTAGGAGTTTTTCCTGATACCAATCCTAAATTTTCTTCTGTGAAACTTCTTTCCCATTATTCCTGATTCTGTCTCTTGGGCAATTCCATCTTCATATGATGGCCCTTCAAATAATGAAAGACAACTGTCATATTCCCTTCAGTTTTCTCTTTTCCAGGCTAATTATGCCCAGGTCTTTGAATCTTTTCCTCACAAAATGTGGATGAAGGTCCTTTACTATACTTGTTGCCTACTCTAGGCACTCTCCAGTTGATCAACATCCTTCCTACACTGTGGCAGGCAAAACTGTTAAAACACAATACTCAAGATTACCTCTGAAGGGGTAAAATATAACTTAATTATCACCTCCCTATACTTGAAATTTATGCCCCTCATAATTCAGCACAAGATTGTTCTAACTTTTTTGTATGTCACATCACAATAACGACTTCTCTGAAGGTGAAAGCTAGATAAATATTTTTCAGAACTGCTGTCTAACTGTGCCTCCTCATTTTTTGCACTTAAGTAGATTTTATGTATAAAGACACACATACACACACAACCCTGCATTTTATTAAGTTAGACTTATTTCTTCAACAAAGAGAAGATCTAATTCATTTCCAATTGATCAATGATGGACAGAAGCAGCTACACCCAAAGAAAAAACACTGGGAAATGAATGCAAACTGTTTGCATTTTTGTTTTTCTTCCTGGATTATTTTTACCTTCTGAATCCAAAACTACCCAAGGCATGGGTTCTGTCAATAAAAAGTTATAATTATTAAAAAAAAGAAAAGAAAAGAAATCTATGACATCTGATTCAGTTCAGTTCCAATGGTCTTGTGATGAAGAAAGCCATTTGCAACCAGAGAGAGAGAGGAATGGGAACTGAATAGGACCACAACATAGTATTTTTACTCTTTTTGTTGTTGTTTGCTTGCATTTTATTTTCCTTCTCATTTTTTCCATTTGATCTGATTTTTTCTTGGGCAACATGACATTTATGAATATATACAGAGAAGAATTGCATATGTTTAACATATATTGGATCACTTGCTGTCTAGGGGAAGGAGTGGAAGGAAAAAATTTGGAACACAAGGCTTTGCAAGGGTGAATATTGAAGATTATTATTCATGCATATATTTTGAAAATAAAAAGCTTTAATTAAAAAAAGAAAAAAGAAAAACTAGGGAATCTGTGAAAAAAGAAGGGTATCTAGCAATACCTGATATCAAATTATATTCTAAAGCACTAATTAGCAAAATGACTGTATAAAGAGTAGATCAGTGAAATAAATATTCAACATATAAGAAATAAACAAAAAAGCAGGATGTTTAGTAAAGCAAAAGCCCTCAATTAACTGAGTAAGGCCTCACTAATCAACAAAAACTGCTGGTAAAGCTGAAAAGCAGTCTGGCAGAAACTAGTTCTAGACAAAACCATTTTACAAATATAATAAAGTAAATCCCAAATGGATACATGACTTAAAACATAAAAGAAGACATCATAAGTAATTTTCTACTCCATGGATATGAAAAGATGAGTAAAAAAAAAGCAATAAAGAAAAAAAAAACAGAAGATTAAATGAATTTTTATTATATGAAATATAAAACTTTCATGCTAACAAAACCAATATTATTAAAATAAGGGAAAAAAAAGTAATTGGGAAAAATATATTCTCTGATAAAATTCTCATATTTAAAATTTACAAACTGTAAAGGGCTGAAACTGAGCAGATGCACTTGGACAACCAAGCACTTAAGGTTAATTACTTATTGGACAATACTCCATTAGCATATGCTTGAAAAATGGCCTGCCCCACTATTCTGTGCTGGCTGGATCTGTTGGTGTCTACAGAGAATTGTAACAGGGATTAGAGAGTGGAGTAAGACAAGGGAGAGTTACTTTTGGCTGTGGAGAGAGAGAAAGAAGGTGTGGAGATTGCTGTGTACATTCCCCTTTGTTACCGCAAAAGACCAATAAGATCAAGGACTTTTGCTTATCCCGACTCCAGCTGATTCTAAGGTATCCAGGGTGCTAACTCGGTCCTCACAATAAACAACTGATTCAAACTTAAATGAATAAAAGCATTTCTCAATAATAGACAAATCATCAAAAGGCATAAAGGAACACATCCAAGCTCCCAACAAGCACATGAAAAATATGTTACAGATCATTACTAATTAAAGAAATATAAATTAAAACATTTGAGGTTCCACCTCCCATTAACCAAACTGAGAAAGATGACAAATTAAAATGAAATTTTTTAAAGGACTATAGGAGAAAAGCTATGAATTGATCTAGCCATTCTAGAAGGCAATTTGGAACTATGCCCACAAAGCCACTAAACTATGCATATACCCACACTGCTGCTAAGGATGTACGTACCCTAAAGAAATCAAAGAAATGAGGGAAAAAAGACCTCTATGTAAAAAAAAAAATTTATATAAGCCCTTTCTGTAATAGTCAAAATCTGGAAACAGGGAAGGGCTGGAAAGTGTTTTTTTTTCTTCTTTTTTGAAGGTCTAAACACATAGTAATATGTATGATATTGCTTCACTATAAGAAATGACAAAATCTCAGAGAAAATGATATTTCTATAAACTGATACAGAATGAAAGGTCTTGGCCTCAAGTCTTATATCTCCAACTCCTACTGGACAGCTAAAACTAGATGACCTGAAAACATCTTAAACTCAACATGTACAAAACTTAATTTACTATTGTTTCCCCAAAACCCTCTTCTCTTCCAAATTTCCTTACTGAAGGCAACATCCTCAACTTGTCTGATCAATATAACCTTCACAATATCTCTGAGACATGTCCCTTTTTCTCCTCTGACATTGCAACTCTTCTGGAGTAGGTCCTCATCATCTCATGACTGAACTACTGGAACAGCCTACTGGTCTTTCCCTTCTCCTACCCATTCTCCATCCTGTTACCAAATGCACAAGTTAGATTATGTCAATTCAATAAACTCAAGATGTTCTCTGATACCTTCAGGATTAAATAAAAAATATTCTGCTTGGCATTAAAGGTATTCATAATCCTGTATTTGGAGTGACCAAATAAATAAATGTCTCCTCTCCAACCCACTCACAAAAAAAAAAAAAAAAAAGATAAAAGAGCACAGGACCTGGAGTCAAGAAGAACTGAATTCAAATCTAGCCTCACATCCTGCCTAGCCCTGGACAAGTAATTTTACCTCTGACTATCTGACAAAATGGATCCACTGGATCCACTAGGGAAGATCTCTGCCAAGAAAAGGCCAAATGGGGATAACAAGGGCTGGACAAGGCTGTCACAACTGAGCAACAACCAGAGAGAAGTTTTCCTGATGCCAGGACCAGCCTTCTAGCCACTGTGCCACCCAAAATGCCCTTATTAATATGCCTATTAGCAACCTTTGTGTTATATATGTTTATTTTAATATGTGCCTATTAACACTTTTGTGTTATATATTATGTGTTAATTTTAATATGTGCCTATTAACAATCTTTGTGTTATATGTTATATATTCATTTTAATGTGTGCCTATGAACAATTTTGATTATCTTAATTTTTAACATATGCGTATTAAAATTTTTTGTTTTATTAAAAAAAAAAACAAAAGGTATTCATAAGCCCCTGACTGCCTTTCAATATTCTTAAACCTTACTTCTCCTCACATACTCAAATGATCTAGTGGGCATTGGTCTCCTGCCTGTAACTTGAATAAAACATAACTCCCTCCATTTTCTCTGACTATCTATCCTTCACCATTTTCAAGAAGGCTTTTTAAAGTCCATCTTAATCTTAGTGACTTCCAATACTAACCCTAAATTATCTTGTTTGTGGTACATGATTAAAGTTGTCTCCATTAGACCACTAACTCCTTGACAGCAGAGACTGTTTTTGCCTTTCTTTGTATCCCTAATACACAGTACAGCACTTGGGACAAAGCAGGCACTAAAAAATGTTAATTAACTGATTTTAGAGGACTAAAAAGTACCAGCAGAAGATAACATGGTCAATGAATGGAATTTGCTTTGCTTGACTGTGCTTATATGTTATGAAGTTTTTCTTTTTCTTTTTTAAAAATTCAATTGTGAGAGGAGAAAATAAATACTTAACTGAAAAAAGTAATTAAACATTTTATTCTTTTATTTTCAATGCTCAGCACAGTATGAAGCATATAGCAGGTGCTTAATAAATGCTAGATGGCTAATTTTTTAAAAATTTGCTTCATTTTTAATGTCGACAATTTGGTTGATCTCTTTAAAAAAATCAGACTAGCCAATGTCTTGTTTATTTTTTTTATTTTTATTTTTTTATTTTTTATTTATTTATTTATTTTTACAATGGCTTGTTTATTTTATAATTTTTTGTTTGTTTAAAGAATAATTTTTAGTTGTGGTCACTGGTAAACAATGTGTAAAATAGTTTGGGTTTACTGAATGTACAAAGTTTTTTTAATGCCATAGTGATATGGTCAGATTTTTTTTTTAAGTTTCCCAAAGAACTCAGAAATGTGTCTTTGTTTACATTCAGTACTTACCATAGAGAAATTATACCTAACTTTTCTAAATTTCCATTCAGGTTTTTGACTTATTGTATATACATGAGATATGTCTAAGTCTGGATTTGGGGGAAGACACACTGACATCCTCATTAGAGTTTTACTATCTATTCTTTCTGAAAATCAATTAATTTTTTCATTAAGTACGTGTAATGGGCTGAAGCTGAGCAGATGCACTGAGGTCCCAAGTACTTGAGGCTAATTAGCAATTGGACAATGCTCTATCAATATATGCTTGGAGAAAGAACGGCCCCACCCAGTCTCTGTGCAAGTTTGACATGTTGTATAGGAGACTGCATAAAGGATTTGGTGGATGGAATGTTAAGAGCCAGAGGCTCTGCTGGCTGGATTCCTGTTGAGACTGCTCTCACTTTGTATTGCCATTCCCTTTCACCTCCACAAAGAATAAAGATCAAGGATTTTCCCTTATCTTGACTCCCACTGATTTTAAAATACTCTGGTGCTAAATGTGGTCATCACAAGTATGTAGATACTATGCCATTCAATGGATAATACTGAATAGTAATTCATTATCCATGCTTTTAAAGCATAATATAGCTTACCTATTTAATTCTTTAATCAAATCTATTTTTACTACTGTTTGACTGAAATCATGACTGCTACTCTCCATTTTCCAAATTCCTCTGAAGCATATTAGAGCTTAACCTGGCCTTCATTTTAACTATCTATGAATGCTTCTGTTTCAAGTATTTTTTTTTTTAAATAAATAACATTGCTATAGTCTACTGTCTTAATTCACTCAGCTACCCTTCTCCATTTTAAAGGTGATTTCATCCTATTTGGGTTTTAATAGTTATGATATAAATTATTTATTAACAATTTTCCTCTATCCTATCCTCTTCTATTTTTTTTTCCTCTTTCCTCCACATTCCCTTCTTTACAGAGAAAAGAGAGTGATGAGAAAGAATTCTACTCAAAACTAATTATATATATATATATATATTTAATATAATAATGCTTCCATCCTACTTTTTGTCTTCTCTTTCCCTGGCTCATTCCCTATCCTAGGTTCTTACTCTTTCTTTCCTCTTATTCCACTCCACAATTTATCCTCTGAAACTGGAAATTTGTTTTGTTTATGACTAAACCCACCTTGAATCTCTTTTAGTCCTTATCTCCCTGCTATCTGTTTCTATCTTATTCTCTCTAAATTTTTTTCTATACCAAACTGTGTGTGATGTATGTGTTTAACCTTTTGTCCAATTAAGATCCAAGTGAGGTTCCCATGTAAAGTGTTTATCCATCTTCTTCTTCCCCATTTGATGCATACTCTAATGTGGTATATTAATTTATCCTCCCTTTCCTCTCTCTTCCCTTATTCTTTTTGCCCTTTTCTTTGGTCTATTTTTAATTTTCCTGTTTTATTCCTTGTTAATAATTTTTCAGCATATTTATTCTAGTAATACCATATTCTCTTTCTTTTCCACTCTACCTAATCTCCAGAAGAATAGAAAAACAAAAGTTTGTGCAGGGACAGTTTCAGACCATACAAAAAAGCCCAAGTTTCCCCCTATCAAACTCACATACTTTCTTACTATTTTCTCTGTTATGAAGATAGATATGTCCACCTCTTCTATGGTTCCATTCATCATCCCTATGACTTCCATCACCAAAAATATGTTTTCTAACCCTATTGGAACATGAGCTCCTTGAGGACAAGAACTGCCTAACTTTAGTATTTCATTTATATAATCTGAATAAGAGTCTCAGATGCTATACTCTATACTGTTGAAGATGCTGATCAAATACAATCTAGCTACTATAAGATATTAAAGTACAATCATATGATACCTATTTTCACTCATTTAACTATGGATATTTTAATTCTTCATCAAATCAGGCCATTTACTGATCTACTGCCAAAAATTAGAATAAAGTCAAATAATTAATGTGAAAAATAAATAAAATCCAGTGGTGTTCTGTTTTATCCCATCTTTTATGATCTACTCATCTAGGTATTGTTTTGGTAGCAGATCTATGATTTCATTATTGTATGACAGCTGCGACAAACTCAAGCAGAAAGGGATCCCTTTTAGGCCTGTTACTGACTTAGAAAACCATGACTCAAATATATACCTCCTTGTCCCAAACACAAAGTGATTCATCCATATTCTCCTACTTTAAAAAATACACCTACGATATATTTACGATTAACATTTATGCCAAGAGAATCCTAGTTAATTGTTAAAAAAAAAAAAGATATAGACAAAAAAGGACTTGCAAGTTTCTTTCTTTCTTTCTTTTTTTTAATTATAGCTTTTTATTTACAAAACATATACATAGGTAATTTTTCAACATTGACCCTTGCAAAACCCTCTGTTCCAAATTTTCCCTTCCTTCTCTCCATCCCCTCGCCTAGATGGCAGGTAGTCCAATACAGGTTATATATATTAAAATATATGTTAAATCCAATATATGTATATATATTTATATAGTTATCTTGCTGCACAGAAAAAAATCGGATCTTTTTTATGCTTCTCTTGAGTCCTATATTTGCAGGTCAAATTTTTTGTTTAGCTTGGGTCTTTTCATCAGAAAATAAACTGAATATCATTGAATATCCATCTTTTTTCCCTGGAAGAAAATGCTCAGTTTAGCAGGGTAATTTATTCTTGGCTACATTCCAAGTTCTTTTGCCTTTTGGGATATCAGATTCAGGTTCTTCGATCCTTTAAGGTGGAAGCTGCTAGATCCTGAGTAATCCTTATTGTAGCTCCTTGATATCAGAATTGTTTTTTTCTGGATGCTTGTAATATTTTCCTTGGTCCAATAGTGCTGAAATTTAGCCACAATATTCCATGGAGTTTTAATTTTGGGGTCTCTTTCAGGAGGTATTCAGTGAATTCTTTCAATGGCTATTTTACCTTCTGATTCTATAACATCAAGGCAGTTGTCTTTGATGATTTCCTGAAAAATAGTGTCTAGGCTCTTTTTTTCATCAGGGTTTTCAGAGAGTCCAATAATCCTTAGATTGTCTCTCCTAAATCTATTTTCCAGATTAGTTGTTTTACTTTTTTTTTCTATTTCTTCATTTATTTGGTTTTGCTTGATTGATTCTTGATGTCTTATCAAGTCATTCATTTCCATTTGTTCATTTCTCTGATTTTTAGTGAATTGTTTCCTTCATTTACTCTTTTTGTATTTATCCAATTGAGTTTTTAAATGAGTTGTTTTGTTCTATAGAATTTTTTTCCATTTCACAAATTCTGTTTTTTAAGGAGTTATTTTCCTTTTTTATTTCATAAATTCTGTCTTTCAGACATTTTGTCAAATCTATCTTTTAATGAATTGTATGCCTTTTCCAAACCCTCTTGGAAAGTTTTTATTTCCTTTCCCCATTTTTCTTCTAGCTCTCTTTTGAGATCCTTTTTAATTTCTTCTAGGAGAGCCTTGTGTGACGGAGATCAGGTTACCTACCCCTTTAGGGCTTCATCTGGAGACAATCTGTTTTTAATCTCCTCAGGGTTTAAAATCTGTCTCTTTCACCATAGAAACTATCAATAGTTAAGAGTTTTCTTTGCTTTTTTACTCATTAAAAAAAAATTAGGATCTGCTTTTAGGGCAAGGGATGTTTTCCAAGCTTCCTCTACAAGCAGCATCAAAGCAACCACAGCTGCGCTTGGTCCGTGCTGATTCACTCCTGTTGTTTGGTGGGCATGGCCAGGTCCCGACATGAGACTCTGGCATTCACTCTTTACCCTCTGCATTTGTGTTGGGTGTTTTATAACTTCTCTGCTGATCTGCTTGCTTGAAACCAACACAGAGTGGCCAACACTAGTGTAGATTCCTCCCTGTAGATACTCTGTTATGCAGAGTCTACAGCACCCTGCTACCCCGGTCCCAGGTCTGCACAGCATGCACTGGCCTCCATCCTCTACCTGCTTGCCTGTGCCTGGCCTTCTCCCACACCCAACTGAAACAGACCTTTTCTGGCGATCTTCAAAATTATCTTCTGCTGGTAATTTGCTGCGCTCCCAATATTCATGGATTCTGCCAGTCTAGCACTAATTCAGAAGCTGAATTTCATAATTAGTGTAAGGGTAGTAAGGTCAAAAAGAAACGTGTGTTCTTTTTACCATCTTGGCTTCACTCCCTTCCTTTCCCTCCTCCCCCAAGCCCCGTTGCAAGTTTCTTATATAATACTTTCCCTCATCGGTCATACCCCTTCATCTTGAAACTATGCCAACTCCCACGACTGACAGGGTATGCATGGGATCAAGTACATATCACTTGACCTCTCACTTTTGTAGTTATCAATACCATCTTCATAAGAGTAGCATTGGAAATAATGCAAATATACATTTGTACTAGCTAAAGACACAAGATTCTTTGTTTTCTAAATACTGATGCTCATTTCCAGACGACACCCTAGATATACACTGAGTCTTCTTTTCTAAGAGCACATTGTCAATCTGTGGTAAGTGAATTTCACAAAATAGTAGTTTCCTGCTCTCAAAATCATTACTTGTGAACTTTGTTTCAGAAAGGATGAGCAAAGAATTAGTGACTAAGTTGAAGGTAAGCCAAAATCAGAACACTTGCTTAATTCATTTGTAATACCTAGTCTTCATTATACAACAGACAATGGAATAGTTTACTTCCAAAAGCATAATTTTCTAGCTATATATTAACATATGCTGGGTCAAATTAAACTTGGTAGCATAAAATGTAGCCTATCAAGTGTACTCATACATTTCAATTCAAAGTGTACTCTATTGTTTTCTTTTTTTAATTACTAAAGCTGTTTTATTTTCAAAACATACACATAATTTTTAACACTTACCCTTGCAAAATCTTGAGTTTTAATTTTTCCCTCCCTTCTCCCCACAGCTCCCTTCTTTAGATGGCAGAGAAATCCAATAAATTTTAAATACATGCAATTACATATACATATTTCCACAATTATTGTGCTGCATAGGAAAAATCAGATGAAAAAAGAAAAAAGATGAAAGAAAGTAAAATGCAAGCAAGCAACAAAAAATTATGTGATAATCAACTCTGAAGAACATGGCTCTTTTCAACAATGAGGTGATTCAGGCCAATTCCAATAGGCTATGAGGGAGAGTTATCTGCATCCAGAGAGAAGATGGGGACTGAAGGTGGATCACAACAAAGTATTTTCACCCTTTCTGTTATTTACTTGCTTAGTATTTTTTTTCTTTTTGATCTAATTTTTCTTTTCTTTTCTTTTCTTTTTTTTGCTAGGCAATTGGGATTAAATGATTTGCCCAGGATCACACAGCTAGGAAGTGTTAAGTGTCTGAGACCAGATTTGAACTCAGGTCCTCCTGACTTTGGGGCTGATGCTCTATCCATGGCGCCATTTAGCTGTCCCAGATCTGATTTTTCTTAGTCTGATTTCCACATGATAAATATGGAAATATGTTTAGAAGAATTATACAAGTTTAATCTATATTGGATTACTTGTTGACTAGGGGAGGGGAGAGGAAGGGAAAGGGGAGAAAAATTTGGAACACAAGGTTTTGCAATGATGAATGCTGAAAACTAACTTTGCATGTATTTTGAAAAATAAAAAGCTATTATAAAAAGAAACTACATAGGAAAGAATCATCTTGCTCTATCTAAATAAAGCCTCAGCAATTTCTAATTCACTTAACAGAATTTTATTTTTTAAAACCAATACTCAATATGAAGTTTGGCATATTATTTCCCCATTTCCTATCCCTACATCTTTAAGTCTCCATAGTTCCCTTAGAATTTTAGAGCTCTGGTCCTGCAAATGAATTTTGTTACTTGGTCTTGCTCCATTCAATAGTCACATGATGATGACTGACATAACCCTACACACACACACACACACACACACACACACACACACATATATATATATATATACTACTTTAAAGGATTTATATGTTATGTATAAATCCTTTAAAGTAGTATTGTTATTTTTATTATATTGGCATATCTAACTCAAGAGCACTGTGTATTTTTTCCTTAAAGTACTTTGTAATAATTGCTTGATATATGTTTGATGAGCCATTGTAAACTGATTTTCAACAGAAAATCTGTTTCCATTATTGCTTTCTGGACTTTGTTATTGTCGTGTAGAAATGCTGCTGATTTTTATGGGTTTATTGTTTACCTTGCTTATTTATTGTCACTACTGTGTCAACTGGTTTCTTTGCTGATTTTCTAGATAAATCATACTGTGTAGTTGTATGATCTCTTTGCCTATATTTATGCTTTTACTATCATTCTAGTCTTATAGCTATTGCCAGTATTTCTAGACTAACAGGAGGAAATGGCACCTATAATTAATTCTGTATTTATACAAGGAAAATTTCTGGTATTTTTCAACTTTTGATTTTATATACTTTTTTCACATTTAAAAAAAAAGTGAATGGAGAAGAAATTATAATAAGATATCCTCCTTTTAAAATCATGCTATAAAGGAACTAATAAATGGTTATCATTTGTAGTTCTTCCAACATGGCCCTATAACTCACATCTCTGTATGTATTATCTGAACTCATATCTGAAGTGTTCTGTCTTCTCACAGCTGCCTCTCAGTTTCTCTAGTTTTATTCAAGACTCAACACAAATCTCACTTCTGCAAAAGGCCTTTCTGATCCTCCCTGTTACTAATATCTTCCCCTTTAATATTGCAAATTATTTACTCTGAATATATTTCATATATTATCTAGTCATTTATATGTTATTTTCCTTGTAAGAATGTCAGCTCCTCAAGAACAGAGACTGTATTTACCATTCTGTGTAATCCTATACCTCAGCACAATGCATGGCACACAGAAAATGCTTAATATTTTTTGACTTTTATCAGAATTGATCAATAAACAATGTACATTTGCTATTGATAAAACAACAGCAGTAGCAGCAGCAGTAAAAAAAACATTAAGACTGTCCATAAGACTGTCCAAACAAATTATAATAATTATCTATAATAGGCATTAGATGCAAAAGAGAAACAAAATAATTCTAATTTCACAGACTTACCTTAGCAGTAGTTCTTTGGGAAGCTTTTTATTGATCACAGCTTCATCATTGTTTGAGAACATCTGGGGGGAAAAATGTAAAGTTCCACAAGTTTAAGAAACTCTCTGCTCTGCTGAAATAGTAGAAATAAAAACTATCCCAGGGGGAAAAAAAAGTGTTTTAAAAATCATCCTACCTCCAAACTTCCTTAGATCTGTTGAGATTATTATCATCTTTTCAGTTATCCAGATACCCAACCTTGAAGTCATTCTTGTGTTCTCTTCTCTCCTTTATAGTCTCCATATCTGATCAGTTACTAAATAATGTTGATTCTGTTATCTATCCTCTGATCTCACATACATACTTTCCTAAGTCAGGGTCTTTTTCTCTCACCAGGACTATTACACCAGCCTCCCAAATGGGTCTATCTTCTCCAAGGAAAGGATTTTCATAACTACCATATGGATTTTCATAACAAAAAATCTGATCAAGCCAGACCCTTCTTAAAAATTTCAAGTAGCCTTCAACTGTCCCTGGGTAAAATATAAATTTCCCAGAATAGTAATTTAGATCACAATTGTCTTTTTCATATTGCTACATTTAATTCCCCTTCCTATAATCACAGCTTTGCCCTGCATGATTTATTTCCAGTACCAAAAAATTCACTTTCTCCCCTCCATGCCTTTACATAAAACATTCCCTTACATCAAGAATGCACTGATTTCCTCAGTTCTATACCTTACAATTCATGTATCACTTCCTATCCAATGCCTTTCTTGGCATCCAGCCTCAAGCTGTTAGCATTGTCTGAGATTATTTTGTATTGTTGTTAGACATACTTTATATTTATTTGTGTACATGCTATATTTCTCCAGTAAAATGTAAGCTCCTATAGAAAGGGCATTCTTTAACTCATTTCTTTTTATTCCTAGGACTTAGAACAAGTAGGAACTCTAATACTTATTAACTTTACTTCAACATCATTTAAAACACAATGCTCAGTCCTGGTAAAAGCACTCCTACAATAAAAAAATCTCTAACAAATTTAAACCAATTAAAGATACAATAAAAAAATCTCTAACAAATTTAAACCAATTAAAGATATCTTTATAAAAAATCTTTAATTAATATTTCCCCAAACATCCTTCATACTCAGCTTATTATTTTAAAAGTTCTCACTAATGGTCAATCTTCTAAAAATCTGAGGGAAGAGGAAACATCTTTTTCAATGGGTACAAGGGTACAAACTAATTTAATCATTATCATCACATACTATTTCTATTAGAAATGGATAGCTTTAGTCAAAATCATTACCATCATCACAGAGAAAGATGGCTCTGCAAACCAGGACAAAAGCATATAACCAAGACCCCAAATAGAAAACTCTGTTAAGGAAGTTAAATGGAAAAGACCTGTTCTTATTATTTAAATGAAATTAGGATACTACATTTAAATTTTTTTTTTCATTATAGTACTTCCAGCAGTCATTTTCTCAGATTAATTAATAAAATGAATCTTCCATACCTGGCTACAAAGTTAACACTTAGGCTGATTAGCAAGGAAAAACAAAAACAAACAAGCAGCAATTTATTAAAGAGTCAGGTAACAGGTTTTTGAAAAGCAGAGCAATATGATAAAAGCTGTCTTTTAGGAGGTAGTTGGGGAATAGGAAATGGATGAAATGGAATAGGAAACGACTAGTTAAGCAGGAAATTATTCCAACACTAGGTTGAGCAGCCACTGGGTGATGGCAGGAAGTGATATAAAAAGAGAAAGCGGGAGACTTGAAGGAAGAATAACTCAGTGACTGATTAGAAGGCGGTAAAAGAATCAACAAAATTTCAACATTAGATTAGAAGAATAGTTCATGAATAAGTAAGTTAGTTAAGAAGAGAAGGTTTGGGGATTTTGTAGGGTTAGGAGGGAAAAACCATGAGGAAGAGATTAAACTGAGTTCCAGCCCCAGGCTTTATAACTTTGGAGAAGGCACAAGTGAGGTCTGAAGAGAATTTCCTGGGATAGCAGAGAAAGGAGGAAATGTGTGCCTGTCTGCATTGACCCGATAGTTGAGATCAAGACAACGTCTTCTGGATTTGGCAAAAAGATTAGGGACAGCCTGAGAAAAAAACTTTCTGGTTTTTTTTTTTTGGTTTGTTTTGCTGGGGCAATTGGAGTTAAGTGACTTGCCCAGGGTCACATACCTAGGAAGTGTTAAGTGTCTGAGGCCAGATTTGAACCCCTGACTTTAGGGAAGAAAAAAAAGTTTTTACAAGAGTGGTGGGGGCAGAAAACAGATCAAAGGAAATTGATTTCATTCAACAAATATTCATTATAAAGATGAAAAATAACATAATTGCTACCTTCAAGCAATTTACACTCTATTGGAATCATATACAAATATAACTATAAAACACATGTGAAAATAAGAAAATATTAAAGGCAAAATTAGAATGGCCTGAAAAATTCAAGAAAAACTGATTCTAGCTAAGCAGTGTGTTTAGTTCAGAATTGGATTCTCTTTAAATGAAAGATTTATTTTGCCAAGGGAGGAAGGGAACAAATAATCCACTTTTTTAAAGAGCATAAGAAATAAGAATTGGAGAAATTGTTGAAGACTCCAAGAATGCCTATTCCTGGGAAAATAGGATTTGACCCATAAAATGATCTCAAATTAATTATCACTTAACCCTCTGGGATCAAGCCCAGGTTCTCACACTGTTTTAGTGTTTCCAAGATCACAAAAGATTGCTTTGGATAAATGTGATTAGTTTGTGCTGTCATTTTAAAAAATAAATGCTTCTACAAAAACGGTAGAATACACACACACACACACACACACACACACACACACACAACTTGAAAGATTTCAAATCTTTTATCAATGTAATGGCTAATCATGATTTTAGAGGTCTATGCTATCTGCCTTCAGCCAGAGGAGATGGATTTCAAGATTCAATGTTTTTAGACATGGACAATGTAGGAATTTGTCATGTTTGAATGTGTATATTCGTTACCAGGGTTTTTTCTTTTAATGAAATAAAACAGGGAAGAGAAAATACTTATTAACTGAAAAATAAAACAAATTATTTCATGGTGAGACATATAATCATTCTAATGAGATTTTTATGCAAGTGAAATTTAATATGAAAAGGTTAGGAGAATCAACTAAGACTTGCCAATCCCAGGATAATTTCAAATAAAATGAGTTACTTGGATTTCTGATTCATACAATTAAGACTTTTAAAGTGAGTTTGCCATTCAAGCTTGTATTTCTTGTAGCAATACAACACATTTTTGTTAGTTTTTTCACACTCAAAAATGAGTTGTTTAAAAGGCAAAATATGTATAAATAAGGGTAAAATGGGAGTTACATTATCTTATTACCCACATTTTTTTAAACTAAAATTTTTAAATTAAAACTTTTTATTTTCAAAACATACACATGGATAATTTGACATTCATCCCAAAACACCCCATGTTTTAATTTTTTTCCTTTCCCTTCTACCCCACTCCCCTCGTGTCAGCAAGTAATCCAATATATGTTGAACATTTGCAATTTCTCTCTCTATATTTCCACAAATATCATGCTGCTCCAGAAAAATCATCAAAAAGAAATGAGAAAGAAAACAAAATGCAAATAAACAACAACAAAAAGGTTGAAAATATCATGTTATGGTCCAAATTCATTTCCCACTGTCTTCTCTCTGGGTACAGATGTCTCTTTTCATCAAAAGACCACTAGCCATTTCAACAGCCCTATCTAAATGACTCTACATTCCTAAACATTTAGATTTTTTTTAAAAAATCCCAGTGATTTGGTTGTACATTAGCACTGACTGTTGCTCTGTGTAAAACTGTAATAATTTTCCTCCTACATTAGATAGTTAGGAATATGACTTTCAAACTTTTCATTCCAAAAAGAATGAAACGTTAAAGCATTCTAAATATTATGAAGCAAGATTTTTTTTTTAGAGTATTTCAGCCTTTTTGATCATTTGTTCGAGTTTTTCAAGTCTAACTATAATAAATCATTTCTATAATCTAGTTTACAAACGTACAATGCGCTTAATTACAAAGTAGAAATATAAGACCTGAGGAACCCATGCTAGCAGTCTTTTTGTTGGCCTTTATGCAAATGAAGTTTGAAGTCAGAGTCTGGGTGAAAATGAGCAGGTGGATAGACTTCTTGCAAAGCAGATGAAAAATAAATAGTCACTAACTCAACTGTGGCATCTACTACTTAAAAGATAATAACCATTTTTATGTATAAATAAATATATTTTAAGTATCCTCACTATCTTTTCAGACCATCTCTCCATGTCTAATCTAATACACTCCCTTTTTCCCTCTGACATTACCAGCACTCCCGTGCAGGTCACCTAGACTACAACAATGGCCTGCCTCAAATCTCTCCCCATTCCAATCCATCATTTTTCTAAAACACAGGTCAGATAATGTTAACCACTCCCCCATGCCCAATAAATAAACTCCAGTGGCTCCTAGTTACCTTGAGGATAAGACACAAAATACTACCTTTGGCATTCAAAGACTTTCATAATCTAGCCCCCTCTAACTTTTCCAGTTTTCTTATACTTGAAGCTCACTATTGAGCCCCCAGGGCTATTACCAAAACAAAACATCCTATCTCTTGGTTCTAAGTATTTTCTTTTCAAGCTTCTTTTACGTCCTAACAAAAATCCCGCCTTTTAGAGAAAGTCTTTCCCCATTTACTCTTAATAGCAAAACCTAACCTTTGTTAATTATTTCCTATTTATCTAATAAAAAAATTACCTTTGTTTATATTTGTTTGCATGTTATCCTTTCCATTAAACAGTAAACTACTTCAGAGCAGGGACTAGGTAGTAGTTTGTGGTGTTCTCCAGCCTCTTCTTTTTATATCTCCAGGGTTTAATATATTATACACAGTAGGTCCTTAATAAAGATTTATTGATTGATGAATGAAGTAACACTGAATCACTTCAGGATAAGGTTTCAAGAATAGCTGTCAACTCCCCTGTAACTTTTAGTCATAGAGTAAAAGTTCTTAGGGTCTATGAATTTTAAAGATATATGCATATTTTGATAACTATATTTCAATATAAGTGGTTTCCTTTGTAACCTTACATATTTTATTGTATCTATTTAAAATTTTCATTCTGAGAAAGAGTGCTATGCACTGCCAATATTGCCATAAATTGTCGATGGGATTAAAGACACAAAAAAAAGACCACAGTTACACACAGAAAAAAAAAGACCAGAGTTACTTTGGGACATTTATAAGTTCAGTGATTTGTCAATCATTCTGTCTCTTTAGCAAAGTTAAATTTGTTTTCAACATGTATTCAGTGAAAATCTTTACATTTAAAAAAGGATGGATTAAGCTGAGGGCCTTTTTATTTTGTGTAATACAACATAACAAAAGTTCCAGTAAAACAAAATAACAAAAACAAATCACTTGGACTTCACTGTAATAGAACTGAACCTGTAAGAGAAACTACTCAATTTGTAGTTTAATAACATGTTTCTCACTAAACTACTTAAAGAGGCAATTTGATATTTGGGTTTAAAGCTCACGGAGAGTGAGGCTCCAAGTTGCAAAGATCAGGAACCCTAGATCTATTTTCATTGGTTACTTAAAATCTATTGTAATGTGTGAAGTTGCAGATTTACATTAAGCATCACTTACCCCCATTAAGCAATCTTTATCAAAAATGATTATGCTCTTTTCTATATCCAACCAACACCAGATGTTTTTATATAGACTAGTTTTCTTGCCAAAAACTAAAAGAAAAACATTTTTCTCTGGTCAGCTAAACTTAAAATCAAATAAGTATATACCCCCTCCACCCAACATCTTAGTCCCAATAGGAATATAACAGCTTGTTAGATACAAACAGCCAATTCATTATGATCCTATGACTATATGTCTCCTAAGAATCCTGAGATAAAGAAAGGGCACTTGAGGATCAAACAAACAATGCTTACAGCTCTGGACACCTTCTGGCATCAACTTAACTTCCTGGATCTTTTTCTACTTTGACTTCTTTTTTGCTCACACATTATAATATCAATCTTTTCCTTTTAGATTATTATGTCATATCCAACTTCATCCATCAAAAATTTTCTAGTCCTGAATAATCCCACATGATCTATCTACAAGGTGGTTAGACCATACTTTAAACAATTCTAATGCTACTCCATACGAATAATCTGCTATGCCCTGTTAAAAAAAACCTCTATGAAGTTATGAGGCCAAAGGAGAAAGTGACTAGATTATTTGCATCAAACAATGGGCATCTACTATATATAGATAGACATTTAAAAGTTTTAACTAGGAGGAAGTGGATAGCATATAAGTCCAAAACAGTTTCAAAGAGCCCTAAGAGAATGGATGGCTTAAAATCCCCATGCAAAAGTTCTAGCTCATGTGCCAGAACCTGATAACTGGAAAAATCTTTGGAATTTTCCAAGCCATATATCAATTAGTTATTTTACATTATCATTCAATACAAAGCAATGAATGTATTTATAAAGCTATTGTGCTTTATACATACCAACATAATTTATTTGTAGAACTATTTCTTTGGTTGATCCAGGAATAAAATTTGAAAGTCTCATAGCTGTTTCCTATTCTACAGAACTACAGAATTTCAGAGCTGGACCATCTAATTCAGCCCAAACAAAAAATAAATGCCAATTATAACATACCTTGATGTGGTGTAGCATCGAAGGAAGATGTATTAATAAGCCTAAGACTACCTGGCCTTGGGAATGATGTAGCTGGAAATGTCTTTCTTCTTTTAGATTATCCTACCCCAGTTAACTCTACATGACCAAGATGTTATGGCTATAAATATTGCTGGCTCTCAGTTAACAATCTGTTACTCAGTGATAAAGTTTCTGAAACAATAATGAATTGTACACCAGACTACTCCTCAATTCCATTCCTAACCCTACTCCCCAACTCCACCTCTAAGCCATAAAACTAGCATATCAGTAACATGAAGCACTTTTTCCTAATAAATTTATCTTCTTGCTCCCACTTCTTTTGAAATAGCCTGCTTTAACTGGCTACAATCATAATAAACTTTGCCCCTTGACTTCGAAATGGGTCCAAACCTGCAAATTCTTATGAGATACCTCCTGACACAGTCTGGAACCCCAGACTTTTTGGGGTCCCAATTGAACTTCAACAGTGATCATTCAGAGTCTCTTCTTGAAGCCCTTCAATAAGAAACCAACAATTCTCAGGGATGTTTATACTATTTTTTATTAGGAAGTTTTTACTAATATCAAACCTTAATTTGTCTATTCAACTATTGCTCCTGATTCTTCTTTCCTTTGGAGTCAAAGAGGTAAATCTCTCTTGCACATGATAGTCCTTCAATATATGAATACACATCCTCCTTGACTTGTCTCTTCTTCATTTCTAGTTCTTTCAACCCATTCTTCCTATAACATAAATTCATCTTCCTTCATATTGGCTGCCCTCCTTTGCATATCCTTTAGGTTTATCAATGTGTTCCCTAATATATGGGACCTAGAAAGGAATACAGTACTCAGACACAGTACTTCAGATATGTATGACTAGTGCCTACTTATTCCTGGAAGCTATGTGTTTCTAAATGCAAACAAATATTACAATACTTTTTTTTTTTTTGGCTGCCACATCACAAAATCCTCAGATCTTTTTCTGTGAATTTCTGTGGTTTGGGGCCTCGTCTGTACAACAAGGAATTTGGACTATACAACCTTAATTAAAGGTCTCATCTAGCTCCATATCTAAGTTAACACAATCAATGATTTATCTGAATTTGGTCATTCAATTAGTTCTGAAATCCATCTAATTATATTATATATATCTCCACCTTTTCCATAATAAATAGTTTCAGATACTTGATCAAATATAACAGTGAAGGTTAAGAGCCAATGTGTTACTCTTTGCACATATATCTAAATTGTTCCTAGCTTTTGTCTCATCTTATTAAGATGGAAACAAGAAAATTCCATGAATGACAGAAGGACTGATTGACATATGACTGGAAGTATTTGGCAGGCTAGTTCCTAAACTGAAGGGATTACTACACAGTTATATAGCACAAGAAGCAGACCTCTCTCCTCCCTCTTGTCTTTTTACCCCTACACAGAGACAAATGTTTGTATTAATATTGGACTTGGAAGGTAGAAAAGTTAAGGGATGAATTATGTATATATGAAACAAAATGTGTATATTGTGATCTTGATATGGGTATCTTGCTGGCACCTCTCAAACTCAAAATAACCAAAACCAAATTCAGCATCTCCACAAAACTTAGCTATCTTTCCTACATCCTTATTTAACAGCACTACAATGTTTTGTTATTCTGAAGGTTAACCTGAGGTTTCTAGCTGGTAATTAATCCTAGGAAATATTATGTCAAAATCTAGGTTAAAAAAAAAAAAAACTTATAGCACACGCTTGATTTATAATTTTAGTAACCACAATAAAAAAGAATATAAAGTTAATCTGCTATGACCTATTTGTGACAAAGCCATGATGACTCTTCACATTGCTTCCTTTTCATTAACCATTTATTGATTTTTTTTTTCTTGAATTTAT
>NC_067401.1:134244861-134324861 GCF_016432865.1 Antechinus flavipes | reverse complement strand
CGATCCCACAACGCAGGGAACCTGGGGCACAGGGGTGCGGGGTGGTCCGGCTCCTGGCTCTGCCCCTGCTCCAAGGTCATGGTGACTCATGTCCCAACAGTGGCGGCCGGCAGGAAGAGAATGTTCCCACTCCTGCACCCCCCAGCCCCAGCCAATCTTCCATCTACCCCCAAGCCACCACTGTTCCGGCCCACACGTGCAGGAGGCAGGTCGGGAGGAGGAGACAGAAAGTCTGGGCCCTGGAGAGGGAATCTCGGGCTGATGGGGGGCCCTCTGGGCACGGAGGGAAGGGCCGGAGTAACAGGGAAAGCAGATTGTACTCAAAGTCAGAAACTCTGGCTCCTTCCCGTTCCAACCGCGCTGTTTACCACCTGCGCACCCGGGCAAACGTACTTCCCCTCTCTTCATCTCAGTTATCTCGTCTGTAAAACTGAAAGGGTTTAGACGACATCGATCTCTAAGGTCCCCTCTAAATTCGATGATCCTGCCTGGACAAAATAGGCCTTCTCTCCCTCCCAGGCAGAAGGGAAACGGAGCTGTGACTGGTGGGGGGCCCTGGGAAGGCCATGTCCCTGCGGAAGGAGGGGGGGAGCCTCAGAGAAGAGACCCGGGCATCGGGGCTCCGTATTAGCTGCAGGAACGGAGGAGTTGGTTCACAATAGCAGGGAGGCACTGGCCCTACGCCCCAGAGAATGCCTCTTCTGGGCTCCCTGCAGCCTCTCTGTCCGTGGGGGTCCCTGCCTCTACTCCTCCTTCCCCTAGGCTAGGGGTCCTCAAACTACGGCCTGTGGGCCAGATGCAGCAGCTGAGGACGGTTATCCCCCTCACCCAGGGCTGTGAAGCTTCTTTATTTAAAGGCCCACAAAACAGTTTTTGTTTTTACTGTAGTCCTGCCCTCCAACAGTCTGAGGGACAGTGAACTGGCCCTCTATTTAAAAAGTGTGAGGACCCCTGCGACATGGGAGAATCCCAGAACTGCAGCTTTTCTACCCTCCCGACTTGCCTCCCCAGAATCCTCCAGTTCTCCATCCAGTTGGCTGCTGATGAATTGGAGTTGCCAGCATGGGTGGAGTTGCCACCCTCCTGTTCCCCCTGGCTGGAACAGAACCTTCTGCCCTCAGTTCCACCCCGTGCCCCTTCCAAGCCATGTTCAGGACTAGATAAGTGGCTCTGAGCGGAGGGGCCCGGGGGCCTGCTAACTGCATTAACTCTCAATCCTCCGCTTTGGCAGGCCTTGGGTGTCCTGCTGACTTCCCTATCATAACAGCCATCGAGGGGCAGGGAGGCTGAGGTGGATAAGGGAGACACCACTTGGCCAGCCTTGGGGCCCAGGGCGACAGAAGCGAGGATACAGGAAGCATTAAGGGACAGACTGTCCTGTGGGATTGGGTGGGAGGCAGGAAGGGAAGATTAGAGGAAGGAGGGAACAGCTCAGGGCCACTTGGAAGCAGAAGAAATGGAAGGAACTTGGACAGAGAGGACAGAAGCTTAGCAGTAAGATTCTGAGGGAGAGCAATTGGAGGAACTGAAGAAGATGAATGGGAAGAAGTCATATAGATTCATAGGTTTTGAGGACTTTGAGCTGGAAAAGACTCTTAAGGAGCACAAGCACCCCCTCCATCCCACCCCTGCATTTACAGCTGAGGAAGCTAAGGGATAGGGAATTGGGTGTGGGTCAAGACCTCAGGCACTTACAGGAGCTGAACCCAAGCAAATCACCAACTTTCGGAGCCTCGTTTCTTCATCTGTACAGAAAACTGGGCAAATGGCTGGTACAATAGATAGAGTGAAGAGTCTAGATTCAGGATGACCCATTTTACTGAATTTAAACCTAAGTTTAGACCCTTTCTAGTTGTGTGACCCTGGGCAAGTCACTTAATTCTGTTTGCCTCAGTTTCCTCATCTGAAAATGAGTTGGAGAAAGAAATGGTAAATCACTTCAGTAACTTTGCCAAGAAAACCCTGAATGAAGGGCATAATTAGACACGACTGATAAAGACTAAACAATAGAAAACTGGAAATAATATTGAAAGCATAGGGTTATGTTAAGGATGAAGGGAACACTGACAATCCTTGAACTCCTCAAGTCCAATTTTACTTTTAAAGACAGAATTCTTGGGGCAGCTCGGTGGCTCAGTGGGTAGAGCATCAGCCCTGAAGTCAGGAGGATCTGAGTTCAAATCTGGCCTCAGACACTTCACACTTCCTAGCTGTGTGACCCTGGGCAAGTCACTTAGCCCCAATTGCTTCAGCAAAAACCAAAAAACAGTGTTCTTTCCACTGCACGGGAGAGAGGGTGAGACTTCAGCCCTAGGGAACAGAGATAGCCTGCAAGAGAATTTGGAAAGATGGGGAGGCAGAGGATGTAAATTTCTTCAGGGCAAGGACCCACGGATGGTTAGTCCTTTATATTCCAAAGTGCCCAATATGGTGCTTGGTATATGTAAGAGCTTAATAAACCTAGGCTGAATGGAACTGGGGAGGAAGTACGGAGGAGGTGAGCTCTGGATGGGAGGGAGCAGCGCAGCCGGACATGAAGATGCATCAGTGATGGGGACCTGGAACCGGTGTTTAAGCCTCAGGCGTGCACCGTCCCTCCTTCTCCCTCCCGCCTCCCCCCACTCCCACCCCCCAACCTGGACACTGTGCTCCGGCGGCTGCTGACACTAAACGAGATGGATGGGTTCAAAAGCATAGGGACTGTCGCCTGGGGCAGCCCATCCTTCCAGCGCAGCGTGGTGGGGGGCGGCGGTGAGGTGGGAGGCAGGGAGGCGGGGGCGGGGGTGGGGGGTGGACGGAACGTCCCTGAGCGGGGCGGAAGGTGAGAAGGATGGGGAGATCAGCAGGAGATATATAGCCCTGGCCCGGACGAGAGATCAGGCAGGAGGGGAGCAGGATGAGCAGCCAGGAGAAGGTCGCTATGACTGAGGCATCTTCGGACCCAGGTAGGGAAGCGGTGGCCGCCAGTTACCAGCGCTTCGAGCCTCGCTCCTATCTCCGAAACAATTATGGGCCCCCTCGAGGGGATTTGCGCCAACCAGACGGCGTGGGACCCTGGAAGCTGCGGTGTCTAGCCGAAACGTTTGCCACAGGTGAGCCCCGGGGGGGAAACGGAGGCATGGCGCGGAGGGGAAGGGGACTCGCAAACTGAAGCAGGTGTTATTGGAGAAAGGTGAGGTTGTAACTCAGACGGGCACAGACCATTAGAGATGGGGGTAAAGGGAGAGAGAGGGAGAGACAGAGACAGAGACAGAAACAGACGCAGAGACAGAGACAGAGACAGAGAGACAGAGACAGAAACAGACGCAGAGACAGAGAGACAGAGACAGACAGAAACAGAGAGACAGAGACAGAGAGACAGAGACAGAAACAGAGACAGAGACAGAAACAGAGACAGAGACAAAGACAGACAGAGACAGAGAGACAGAGACAGACAGAAACAGAGAGACAGTCAGAAACAGAGAGACAGAGACAGAAACAGAGACAGAGACAGAAATAGAGACAGAGACAGAGAGACAAAGACAGACAGAGACAGACAGAGACAGAGAGATAGAGAGAGACAGAACAGAGAGACAGAAACAGAGAGACAGAGACAGAAACAGAGACAGAGACAGAAATAGAGACAGAGACAGAGAGACAAAGACAGACAGAGACAGACAGAGACAGAGAGATAGAGAGAGACAGAAACAGAGAGACAGAGACAGACAGAGACAGACAGAAACAGAGAGACAGAGACAGAGAGACAAAGACAGACAGAGACAGAGAGATAGAGACAGACAGAGACAGACAGAAACAGAGAGACAGAGACAGAGACAGACAGAAACAGAAAGACAGAGACAGTGAGAGAGAGAGACAGAAACAGAGACAGAGACAGAGAGACAAAGACAGACAGACAGAGAGATAGAGACAGACAGAGAGAGACAGAACAGAGAGACAGAGACAGAGACAGAGACAGACAGAACAGAGAGACAGAGACAGAGACAGACAGAGACAGAGAGACAGAGACAGAGACAGACAGAGACAGAGAGAGACAGTCAGAAACAGAGACAGAAACAGAAACAGAAACAGAGACAGAGAGACAGAGACAGAGAGAGACAGAAACAGAGACACAGAGACAGAGATAGTGAGACAGAGATAGAAACAAACACAGAGACAGAGACAGACAGAAACAAGAGAGACAGAGAGAGACAGAGATAGAGACAGACAGAAACAGAGAGACAGAGAGAGACGGAGACAGAAACAAAGACACACAGAGAGAGAGAGGCAGACGGAGAGAGAGGGAGACAGAGAGACACACACAGAGACAGAACAGAGAGACAGACAGGCAGATAGAGGGAGAGAGGGAGAAAGGCAGGGAGAGAGAGGGAGAAAAAGAGGATGGGGGATAGGGAGAGAAGAAGAGGTGAGATGAGAGGCAAAGACTGAAACAGAGACTCACAGAGACAAATATGAGAGGTAGGGAGAGAACAGAAGAGTCAGGGAGTAGAGAAGGGACAGATACGGAGAAGAGGTCTTACAGGTGAAGAATGAAGCAGCACAGGCTGAGCAAGGGAAGGCTGTGACTAAAAGGTTGGCTGTTGGTCCCATAGGTGAGGTGAGTGGCCACAGCCTCATTGACATCGGCTCTGGCCCCACTGTGTACCAGTTGCTCAGTGCTTGTGCCCACTTTGAGGACATCACTATGACTGACTTCTTGGAGGTGAATCGCCAGGAGCTGGGGATCTGGCTGCGACAGGACCCCGATGCCTTTGACTGGAGCCTTTACAGTCAACACGTCTGTCTCATTGAGGGCAAAGGGTGAGTGAGACATCATAGGTGGGTTCACACGAGTGAGGCGCCTGAGGCAGGAGGGGAGAAGAGGAAAGAGCCAGCCGTGAAGGGAAGGGAAGGAGAAAAGCAGAGAACAGAAGTAATCAGATATCTGTTGCAGTTACACGGGGGTAGCAAGTAGACTTCACTGAGAAACTGACAGTGGGTGGTCAGCGGGTGTGGAGATCTGCACAGAAATCTGGGCATAATGGGTCTGGAGAAAAGCCGGGCACCTCATGTGGAGAAATGGACATGAGCTGGAACCCGAGACAGCTGGGCATGAACAATAAAGCCCTCACACAGGCGAGGACCAAGCGGCAGATCAGGATGGGCTGAAAGGAAGGCGCTCGCCTGTTTGCAACAAGCAGAGCCGGAATGCAGACATCCGTAGAACCTACTGGGAGATTAGGGCACTGAGGAGTTTGAAAGGGTTCTATTCTACTACTCTGGGTCCTCATCCCAGCCTTGTCTTCCTGCACAGAGAGTCCTGGCAGGAGAAGGAGCGCCAGCTTCGTTCCAAAGTGAAGAGGATCCTGCCCATCGATGTGCACCAGCCGCAGCCGCTGGGTCCTGGGAGCCCAGCCCCTTTGCCCACTGACGCCCTGGTCTCAGCCTTCTGCTTGGAGGCAGTGAGCCCTGACCACGCCAGTTTCCAGAGGGCTCTGGACCACATCACCACTCTCCTGAGACCCACTGGGCATCTCTTGCTCATCGGGGCCCTGGAGGAGTCCTGGTACCTGGCAGGGGAGGCTAAGCTGTCCGTGGTGCCCATTCAGGAAAGGGAAGTGAGAGAAGCTTTGAGTCGCAGTGGGTACCAAGTTCGAGATTTTCGAACATATACCATGCCTGCGTACCTGAAGACCGGTGTGGATGATGTCAAAGGCATCTTCTTTGTTTGGGCACAGAAGAACGTAGCGTAAAGGGCCTGCGTTCTCCAATGTCTGGTGCCCATTCATTTCAGGATCTGCACTGATGCCCAAGGTGGCATAATAAAAATATAGTACCCATTCTTAGGTGTTTATAGTTGCTGTGACTCACAGAAAACATGTAGGTGTCTGGAAGGCTCTCTTTTGGTAGGCATGGGAGAGGAGAGAGGAAGGACACAGGAATCCTGTCCCCTAGTTCAATAAAGTTCATGCTGTCTGCAGAACATCAGGTCAGCCTCGTTACTGTTTCTAAACTGGGGGGAGTCTGAACAGGGAAGTGAAAGGAAGGAAAAGGGAGGCTGGAGGAGACAGGTTAGGGAAAAAATCACAGGATTGAAGAGGAACCTTAGGGGAGGGAAGATGCATTTGAGGGCAACAGAACACCCTCCTCTTTCATTTGGTTCTGGATGTATTTCCCTGTTTCTAGTTCCCCTTGCCCCCATGATTCTCCATGTTTCCCCAGGTTCTCAGTTTCTCTTCCTCTTCCCACACATTTAGTACTAACTTAGGAGGGCAAGGCTCTGAATTGGTCTATTGAGGTATTTCTCTTCTCTCTTTTCACTGTCAAAAGGCAGCAAACACAGAACTCCTAGTCCTCAAACTGGTGAGATGGGATAAAAGAAAGCCCCACCTCTCCCCAATCGCTGGGTCTTCCTCTGGGAAGTGCCATTCTATATCACGGTACAGCAAGAACTTACCAGGGCTGCCAGCAACTGGCAGGGGGCAGCTTCACTCCCGCCCAGTTGCGCTGGCACAGCCCCTCGGGCTGAGCCTTAGGGAGGGCAAGGATTCTCCTCTCCCTGAACAATCATGTTTTCCACCCCCCTCCTTGATGCCCTTTCCTACAATACAAAAACAACACACAGAACAAATTCAGATCTGCAAAGCACTTTACATACATGATCTCCTTGAAGCCTCACAACAGTCTTGTGAGGCAGTAATAGAGGGACTGTTCCTCCCATTTTACAGATGAAGAAATGGGGCCTCAGGAAGCTTAAGTGACCCGTGGGTCAGAGAGATGCTGGTCTCTCGCACTGGCTCGAGCAGGGAGGCTGTGGAGTGGGGGGCGCCCAAGGTAGGGGACAGGAAGGCCCTTGAGGAGAGCTATTTTCTTAGCTCAAGTCTGGCTCCCTGGTGGGACTAGGGTCAGGCCTGCCCAAAATAAGGGATTGAGGGGGGAGCGGAGGTGAGCATCGAGGAGGGCCGTGGAGAGGAGGTCCACCCTCGGGGTCCTTCCTTCACGTACAGCGGGCCTCCTTTGCCGAGCGGGAGGCTGGCCGAGGCCCAGATCCCCACGAACGTGCCCACACTCACAGCTACACTCGGGCACACACGCACAGCCCGTTTTTCCCTGAGAAGCAAGAGAATGAGCCAGTCTGACTCGGAGCCAAACAGTGGCCGGGCTTCTCTGGCTCTTTGCCTGGCCGGGGGATGGAGAGGGCTTGGGGCCCTGCGAGGGGAAGGTGGTGGCTCCTCCCGAGGGTGCGCACAAAGCGAGGGCCTGCTTCTTCTAGGCTGGCTCCATGGGGCCTCTGTGCACCTCTCGGGGAGGGGGGGCCCGGAGCCCCCACCTGGGATGTCAGACAGCAGCATCCATCGCCACCTAGTGGTGCCGCGGGAGGAAGCCCCCTCCTGGCCTCCCAGGGAGGGGGGAGCCCTCGGGCCGGGGGCACACTCAGGGTGAGGGAAGGCAGCCTTAGGTCCCGGGGGTGTTCCAAACACTCATCAGGCTCCCCCACCATCCCTCGATGTCTGCAGAATGGGAGCGGGAGTTAGCACGAGTCCAACAGCACTTGGAAGGCAGTGAGAGGGCAATGGCGTGGAGAAAGGGGCAGAGTCCCGGAATCACTTCTCCGCCAGAGTCCAAGTTTAAGGATTAAAAAGAAAAACCGGCCACTCTGTGGGCTGGAGCTCCCAGGAGCCAGGGCTGAGGCCGGGGCAAAGCGGCGCCGCCCCCAGCCTCTTCAATCCACCTTCAGTGGGATGGGGGTGTCCTTGAGAAGGTAGAGACTGTCATCCATGAGGAAACTGCAGGAACAGAAAAAGGAGGGCAGTGCTCTGGGCCTAGCCTCACCCCACTGCTGCCGGGGTCGAAAAGGGGAGACAAGTCCCTCCTCTGCCCAGGAGGAAACGGTGAAACCCCCTAAAAAGTGCGGGGGAGGAGCTGGGGGGCCAGGGGGGTCGGGGTCTGCTCTGGGAGGTGGAGGCGCTTGGTGCACGCGGGACACGAAGAGGGAGGGGGCTAAGGGGCGCCGCGGGGCCGGGGATGGGGCCTGAGTCGGGGAGATTGGTGGCTACCAACCTGAAGAAGAGGAAGTGAATGGGGATGGTGCTGATGTGCCAGATGGCGTGGGCATCCAAGACCCAGAAAATGGGAGGGAAGTCCAGCAGCTCCAGGAAAGCCAGCCCCTGCAGCAGAACCATCACCACAGCGCACTTCCACACGTGAGGCAGCTGAGGCCGGTTCCAAAGGCACCAGCCCAGCCACCACACCAGGTTCACCAGGCCTTGGGGAGGGAGGAGCGCGGTGAGGGCGCCTGGGCGCTTTCAGCCTCCTCGACTCTGCTCCCAGGGCCCCGAGCCCTCCTTTTCTCGGGCCCCAGCTCCCCTCCCTCTCTGGCCAACCCTCCCTTCGCTGGCTTCCCTCCTTCCCCATCTCACGGCCATTATCCCTGTCTCCCCCCGGCTGCTCTCCAGCCCCCGCTCCCCTGCGGATCTCTGCCTCCAAAGCCCCACCAGGGTTGCAGGATTCGGGCCGCGGCCTTGTCTCTCTCTAGGGCTTCCTTCCTTCCGCCAGCCCCGGCCCCCCGGCCCGCCTCACCCTCAGCCCCGCCTCACCCATGGCAACGTTGGCCACCATGTTGTAGCCGTAGTCGAAGTGGACGAGGCTCAGGTAGGAGACGTGGGCAGCCAGCAGCAGCAGCAGGAGCCCCCCGAAGGCGCTGGCCACAGCCGGGCGCTGCAGCCCCAGAGTCCTGCGACACCCCCACCGCCACCACAAAGCCACTCAGATCCGGCTGGCCCTTCTCCCGGGGGCCACTGGCAACCCCCGGTGCCGCAGAAGAGAGCCGAGCGGGGGCCCGCCCCTTCCCCTGATACCGGCCTCGTGAGCCCTAGTGTGCTGTCCTTCCCCCGCGCCAACCCAGATGTCAGACGGGGAGGGGGCCCGGCTTGTCCCTGTGGGGCCCCTGCGGGAGAGGGGCACTCACCTCACGCAGCACAGGTAGATGGAGTGCAGGATCACCGTGGAGGCGCAGAAGTAGTCCATTTTCTGAGGGATGTGCCGAGACCAGTAAGGGTTTATACTCGCTTCCCTTGCTGGGGGTGGGGGTGTGTGGGGGGGGGCAGGCAGGCAAGACTTGGAAGAAAGTAGCTGTTTCTCTCAGTTAGCCAGTGAGTGGATGCCCCCCTACCCCAGAGAGGGGAACCCATGGCGGCGTGGGCGCGTAGGCTTGGGTAGGATGCCCAGCCCCTGCCCCTCCCTTGGCACCAGAAGGGTACTCACCTCGGTGAGGCTCGTGTCCCTGGTGTGAAAGACTGTGGACCAGAACCAGGCGTTGAGCGAGACCTGGGGATTGGGGCGAGTGCACGAGTCAGGGGCATAGGGAGGGGTCCTGCTGACAGAAGAGTCTCCGGGGCCTCCCACTGCTCAGGGAGGGATGCCAGAAGTCTCTGTCTCGGGGGCCTCCCCACCTCCACACTTCGCCCCCTATTCTGGCTTTTAGTTCCACATCCTCACATTTTAAACTCTGTTTTTGATATCCTTTGTTTTAAATCACTTTTCATTTCAGTCCTCCCCCTTCCTCTCCCCAGTGAGCTATCCCTACAAAAACCATATCCCCAAAAAGGGGGTGGGGGGAAGGAGAGGAGACAGTTCCACAGAACTGACACATCACCAAGCCTGCAGGTGCGCAATGTTCCACACCCATCGCCTCCCATCTCTGTCCCTTCTTATCTCCTTCGCTCAGCTTTCAGTTTCAGGTTTGGGGGGGGGGTTGTTCCTTTCATTTACATTGCTGTAGTCAGTCTGGATCTGCACACAACCCTCCATTCCAAACATTTAGCTTCTCATTTCCTGGCCTGGGGAAAGTGAGCTGTTTTCCAAATGGCTTAGGAAGCCTCCGAACCAGTTCTTGGACCTACTAGAGAAATCCCCAGCCCCAAATTGTGGTTCTTTCCCATCCTCTTTCCCCCCAGCAGCAGCTCTGGCAGGGTCCTGCGCAGGCCTGGGAACCTGTTTCTTCAGGACTGCCAAATTACCCAATCTCTACGACAACAGCCCCCAGGGGCCACACCTCCTCCCTGGCAGCTCCCTCCACCCAGAGACAGCAGGTTAGGGGGAGCCGGTGACCTCAGCCTCCGATCTGGGGTGGAGCTTGCTTCGGTGCTTTTGGAGGGGGGCAGCCAGCTTGGGGTGTGTCCGCTTTAAGATCAAGCTGATCCCACCACAAAAGATACTGACGAGCCGGACCAGGTTAGGCCAGCCCAACCTGATAGACCAGAGCCCGGCCTGGAGGAGTGAAGGGGCACCCACAAAAGGAAGCCGAGGGCTGCCGGGGGGAGGGAGAGAGGATGGTTTCTGTGCCTTTGGATAGAAAATTAATTACATGGAACTAGATGCTAAACATCATGCAAATGAGGCCCTAATTATTTTAGCATTAACAGTACAGAATTACTTTATAAGGAGACAACAGTGAAAAGTAGGGCCTTGGGTTGGGTGGGGGACAAAAATCAGGCTGGAAAGAAAAGTGATAACAAGCAGCTAGAGTCTGAGTGGGGGTAGGGTGAGAGGAGAGGAAGGGACACAGAGAGGGGGGTGATGGAGTCACTGCACATATGGGACGGCAGAAGGGATGGAGGGCAGACAAGAGAACACAGAGCCGGACTGGGGAGTCTGGGAGGTCCCGGAGTGGGAAACCCAGAGACACGCTGAGGGAGTGGGAGTAGGAGTGGGAAGGCCTCCCCAAAAGCAGCCAGGACGGCCCCTGTGGGCTGAGTTACTGAGGTCAGGTCTCAGGGCTCCATGTGCCAGGCCCACAGCAGGCACTTCAATGCTTGTGGACTCAAGGGATGTCAATTCTGGCCTCAGCCACTGTGCTGGGTAACTCTGGGCAGCTAGGTCACCTGCCTCTTGGGTCTCCTTTTTCCAGAAGAGATGGACTAGAGGGTCCCCAAAGTTGCCTTTAGC
This sequence comes from Antechinus flavipes, assembly GCF_016432865.1. Lineage (NCBI taxonomy): Eukaryota > Metazoa > Chordata > Mammalia > Dasyuromorphia > Dasyuridae > Antechinus > Antechinus flavipes. The sequence continues at coordinate 134,313,938 of NC_067401.1, read as the reverse complement.
TCAGCTCTTCAATGACTATTAGTTCTCCCTCACCACAGGTTAGGCCCCTACCATCCCCCTGGGCCACCAGGACACACATTTCCCCTCCTCCCCAGCCTCTCTTCTGGAGATGGTCAGGAAAAGGGGACAAAGTTCTATGGGTGAGGGTTTGATGGCACCCTGTCTGGAACTAGGTAAGTGACTGAGGAGTTGATCAAAGGGGTGGGGAGAGGGGAGAGAGAGTCTCCCAAGCTGTGCTTCTAAGGATGGAGGGGAAGGGGGTAGGGTGGAGTGGTTGGATGGCAGGTGACAGGAGCTGGGAAGGAAGAGCAGGGACACTGCAAGTCAGGTAGGGCAGGTTTCCCAAAGCAGACGAGGTGTAATTTGGAAGGAGAACACGGGACCTGGTGCCAAGGATGCTTGAGAGCCAAGAAGGGAGCCAGCCGGCAGGGATTGGGCTGGCAGTCACCCAGCTGCCTTGTTAACCACTACAGGAAGGGGGAGGCGTGAAATGGGCTGAGTTAAGTAGTAGTTGGGAATGAAGAAGAAGCCTGTCTTCTCTGGTTTGGCCTTCGGATGCCCAGAGTGAAATGTTCCCGGTGGGGAGGAGTGGAGGAAGGGAAAGATTCTGAGAGAACACAGGGTTAAGAAACCCCATTCCTTTTCCCAGTTCCTACTGACAGGACACCTCTTCACTTGGTGGAAGGGTTGACTTGATTTTTAACTACTGGCCCCATCTCCTGTCTTACTGGGACCGATGAAAAAAACAAGACCAAAAAGCTAGTCTAGGATTCAAATACACTGGCTCTAATTTGGATCTATGCTTAAAAAGTTATCAAACTGTGCATACCTTTGATCCAGCAGTGCTACTACTGGACTTATACCCCAAAGAGATACTAAAGAAGGGAAAAGGACCTGTATGTGCCAAAATGTTTGTGGCAGCCCTGTTTGTAGTGGCTAGAGGCTGGAAAATGAATGGATGCTCATCAATTGGAGAATGGCTGGGTAAATTGTGGTATATGAATGTTATGGAATATTATTGTTTGGTAAGAAATGACCAGCAGGATGAATACAGAGAGGACTGGAGAGACTTATATGAGCTGATGCAAAGTGAAATGACCAGAACCAAAAGAACATTGTACATGGCAACAACAAGATTATATGAAGATCAACTCTAATGGATGTGGCTCTCTTCAATAATGAGGTGATTCAGGCCAATTCTAACTTGTGATGAAGAGAGCCATCTGTACCCAGAGAGAGCATTGTGGGGACTAAATATGGATCACAAAATATTTTCACCGTTTTTATTGTTTTTTGATTGCTTTTTGTTTTCTTTCTCAGTTTTTTCTTTTTTGAGTTGATTTTTCTCATGCAGCGTGATAATTGTGGAAATATATATAGAAGAATTGCACATGTTTAACATATATTGGATTACTTGCTGTCTAGGGGAGGGAATAGGGAGAAAAGAGAAAAATTTGGAACACAAGGTTTTGCAAGGGTCAATGTTGAAACTATCTTTGCATATATATATTTTTAAATTTTATTTTATTTAATAATGACTTTGTATTGACAGAATCCATGCCAGGGTAATTTTTTACAACATTATCCCTTGCACTCGCTTATGTTTCGTTTTTTTCTCCTCCCTCCCTCCACTCCCCCTGCAAGATGGCAAGCAGTCCTATATATGTTAAATATGTTGCAGTATATCCTAGATACAATACATATTTGCAGAACCGAACAGTTCTCCTGTTTCTTTGCATATATTTTGAAAATAAAACTAATATTAAAAAAAAAAGTACATTGGCTCTGAGCACATCACTTAAACTCTCTGAGCCTATTTCCTCAATTCAGATTTTCCAGACTTCTAGTCTAAGCCCTATTTTACAGATGAGAAAACTGAAGCCCTCAGGGGTAAAATGACTGCCCAGTTAAAGGCAGGCATTGAACCAGGACTCCCCTCCTTTTCCATATCTGCTCAATTTTATCTCTGGGTTCCTATCATTAATCCCAACCCTAGGTGCAGAGTAAGGGCTAAATTGCATTCAATAATCTCAAAGTGAATTGGGAGCTTCTGGGATGAACTTAGCTCCTCCTATCTGTTCTCCTCCTGTTTCCGGGGGCATCAGAAGTGCAGTGCAGGACTAGATCCCCATCACTAATGTGTCCTGGATGCCAAGGAGCAGGATTGGGCCCTCCATGTCAGGGTCCCCAGCAGGACATTCCCCTGTCCCTGCCTTGGGGGTCACAGTGCAGGAGACGCTCCTGTTCCCCATCAGTGGCCTCAGCCTCTAAAGAGCTGGGTTCTGATCCTGCCTCTGCCCCAGACTTTTTATGACCTTAGACTTCTTAGGCTACCTCTGGATGGTTCCACTTATGCTGTAAAATGAAGGGCCTTGACGAGACGCTCTCTAAGATCACTTCAGTTCTAAAAATTCTCCAGGGCTGTAACTCTAGCTCCTGTCTGGGTGACCAAGAGTCCACCCGGAGCCTGGCATTTGGGCAGGCAAAGGGGTGGGACCAAACACTCACCCCTCCACCCCTTCCCCAGTCTGGGAGGACTGGATTTCACTCTGCTTGAAGAGCCATCAAGAAGGGGCTCACCTGCGCTGGCTGGTTTCCCCTTCAGGGCAGCAAGGGGCTGCAGAGAAGCCAAGTGAGAGAGTCCCCCAGTCCCCCAGTCCTAACCTGGTGGGGAAGGGGAGACGGGAGTGGGGGCTGGGCTGGGCCTGCCAGTAAGCCGGCACTGCTGGAGGAGATCACATAACAGGGGCCCAGCAGGCGCCAATAGCTCTGCATAAACACCCCGGAGCAGGGACCTCAGGGCCAGCACCACGAGGGGCATGGGCCACAGAGAAACGGGGGGAGGACAGGGGTGGGCAGCCCGTCTTAGTCATCTGCAAAATAAAACCATTAAGGAAAAGAAACTAGAATAATGGGAGACACTGCAGGGTGAAAATCGTGCTCGGTGCCATCCAGAATCGTGAAACCCTGGTGTTAAGACCTAGTGCTCAGGACTGTCACCAACACTCCCTCTGAGACAAGCAGTTCTTTAAATAGCTCTGAGCCTTAGAAGCTGGAGAGTCAGAATGTTAACTATGAGGGCTGCTGCCCCCCGGAATGCCTGCCTCCAAGAGGCTCTGGCGGAGGCGGGGAGAGGGCACACCCAGGGACAGCAGGGAAGTCCTTGCCCAGGTCTGGCCCGCGCCCTTCCAGCCGAATCCTCAGCCCCACTCAGAGCGGGCCCCTAGGTCTTCACCTTAACTTTTCTCCAGGCCAAATAAAGGGGAGGACTGTGTGGCTGCTGGAAGGGAAGGCAGGGAAGGGGAGGGCAGGAGCCCGCCTCGGGGCCCCTTTCTTGGCCTCCGGCTCCAGGACAGGCTGGGACGCCCGCCACGCCTGGCCTTAGTCCCTGGGGACAGGACTTCCTAGTCCCACCAGACTAAAGCACGGCTCCATCTGAGCCCGGAACGGCCGGCGGCCGCTCAGCTCCCTGCCGAAGGACGGAGGCGACAACAACACAGTAGTTCTGTCTCTTCGAGACAGGATGTTCCTCAGCCCTGGTGGGCAAAGAGACCAAGGTCCAGTAGTTCAGAGTTCTAGAACAGGACTGGATTCTCCTGCACTAAACTCTCCAGGCCCCCGCCTAAGTCGGTAACCTCCTAGTTCTTCCAGGCTACAAATAAATGCGCTCAGATGACATCCTACACTGAACAAAACTCCGTCTGCTAGAAACAAACTAAAGATGTAGCGACCGAGACAAAAGTGGAAGGTGAATTCTGAAACCCACATGACTGACAGCTCTCTCTGGGTCCTTAGAAATCTGCACAAAGCGTGGAGCGAATTCAGAAGAGCCCCTGTGAAGGCCGGGGCCCCACTGAACAGAGGCCCTTTTCCTTCTCACCAGCCCTGGAGGGCCAGGGTCACACCAAGAATTCAGGGTCCGTTCTCTTGGAAGGCCTCGTCTGCTTAGAAGGGAGAGTGCCCTTTCTAGGAAAGAAAAGAACAAACCTGAGTCCCGGCCAGGGGGACGTCCCAAGACATTGAAGTCAGGGAAAAGCCTCACCAGTTTCCAGGTAACCAAGTGGAACACTTAGTCACTGTCGCCCTGCAGACAAGGACCCCAGAAGTCTTTTCCTGTCCTATGATTCATCTGGAAAATTCAGAGAACGGAGCCGAGAGAAGGCAAGCAGGAATGCTTTGTTCTCATGTGACAAGTGAAGGTGTGAGAAGTAAGACAGAGCCCAGGCAGAAGCAGAACGAGGCAGCTGGGGAGACGGCGGCGTCACTGAGGGGCCCCTCTGCAAGGCTGTCTCCCTGTCCGCCCGCTTCCCCCCGGGCCATCGATCCAAAGGAGAAGCTATGACATCACAGTGTACCCCGATCTCCTTATGTCCTGGTTACAAGCTGTCCTGGGAGATGAGGCTTTTCTGGTCATCATCCTAAGCTTGATTTGGATTTTTCAGTTGCTATCGGCCCTTTGCCCTGGTGGGATTAGGATCTTTCCGACCCCAGGGACCCCGCTGGACAGTGAGCCTGGAGGACCTCTCGGCTCTGTCCCAGAGCCAGGAGAACAAGGAAGGGGTGCAGAAGGGACACGATCAAAGGAACTGTGGTCTTTGCTCTCTCTCAGCACGGCGGTTAGAGTGCTGACCAGGATTAGAACCCTGCCTCAGACACCTAAGCTGTGCCACTTAATATCTCCGATCCTCAGTTTCCTTATCTGTTAAATGAGGCTAAAGTGACATCTACTTAGAGAGTTGCCAAAAGGATCAAATCAGGATACAACTGCAAAAAATGTCATGTGTTATGTAAATGTGATTCTTATTCTCATCCCATTTCACGTTCTATTTTACTGCAAACATGGTCAGAGCTCTCCAAGTCTTTCCTGTTCTCTTCTCCCAGTTTCAGTTACCACCCTATCTCTCCTCCTCTTCATCAACAAACTTAAAAAAATGTTGATTCCACTTGTTCAATTCAACAAGCATCTTCTGAGTACCTACTATTTCCAAGGCACCACCCACACTTTGCTCAACCCCTTGCAGCCTGGCTTTTGTCCACACAACTTCCCAAGGATAGTTCTCCGCCCCCCCCCCCCAAATCCCAGCATCTTTAAAGCCCCTGTTCTTCCTGATCTCCTGAAAGCATCTGACACTGTTTCTCACTCTGGTTCTGCAGTTCCTCCTCACACTCTCGTTTCTGAGATATTTCAGCCAAATATTAAATCGATCGCCCTCTCTCCAGCAGCTTCTCTTCCTCCTTAGAAGACTTAAGGGAGGGCTTCTCCCAGTTTCTGCCTTGGCCCGCCTTCTTTCTAAACCCTCTCCCTTAGCAGTCTTACTGGCTCCCACAATCATCTCTCCAGGCCAGGACCACTTTTTCAGGCTCTAGGTCCATATCATCAACTACCTATAACAGGCCCCATGTTTGAAACCTCAAGGTTTCCTTTGCTCCTTTCATGCCAATCACAAAGCCCCATCAGTTCTTTCTCAATAATAACTCTTATATCTGCACTCTCCCCTCTTCACTACTGCCATCTTAACACAGACCTAACATCTTTCTCTTTCTAAAGAGTAAATGCAAAATATACATCAGATAAATAGAAAACAATCTGGGGGGATAGGAAGATATAAGCAACTGGAAGGATCAGGAAAGACCTCATGCAGGAGGAAGTGGCATTGGTACTGAGTTTGAAGGAAGCCAAGGATTATGAAAAGAGAAGGGAGAGAAGAAAGAGGCAAGGGGGAGAGAGAGAGAGAGGAGAGAGAGAGAAGGGAGAGAGAGAGAGAGAGAGAGGAGAGAGAGAGAGAGAGAGAGAAGGGAGAAAGAGAGAGAGAAGGGAGAGAGAGAAGGGAGAGAGAGAGAAGGGGGAGAGAGAGAGAGAGAGAGAGAAGGGAGAGAGAGAGACAGAGAAGGGAGAGAGAGACAGAGACAGAGAAGGAGAGAGAGACAGAGACAGAGAAGGAAAAAGAGAGAGAGAGAGAGAGAGAGAGAGGAGAGAGAGAGAAGGGAGAGAGAGAGAGAGAGAGAGAGAGAGAGAGAGAGAGAGAAAGAAGAGAGAGAGAGAAACAGAGAAGGGAGAGAGAGACAGACAGAGAAGGGAGAAAGAGAGAGAGAAGGGAGAGAGAGAGAATGAATGAGAATCCTAGGCTAGGATACAGCTTGGGTAAAGCCATGGTAATAAGAGATAGAAAGTAGTATATAAGATTTAAATAGCCAGTCTAGCTAAAATAATGAATACATTAAAGGGAGTAATTTATAATAAATCTGAAAAGGTCAGCTAGAGTAAGACAATGTAGGAATTTAAATGTCAAATAGATGTTTATATTTTATCTTAGAGAAAACAGGTGGTCACTAGAGCTTTTTGAGCAGAGGAGTGACATAGCCAGACCTGTGCTTCTGGAATATCACTTGGGCAGCTGTGTGGAGGACAGATTGGAGAAGTGAGACACAGAGAGAGGAAATCAATTAGGAAGAAGGTGCACTAATAGTCTAGGTAGTGAGAAGCCAAAACAGGGAAGCGATCATATAAATGGAGAGAAGGAAAAAGATATAAGCTGCTATGCAGAAAGGACAAGATTTGGCAGCTGACTGCCTGTGGGGAGGAGGGTAAGAGAGAGAGGAGAGTCAAAGATGGGTCACAGGTTGTGATCCTGAGTGCTTCCAAGAACAGCAGTGACCTAGAAAGGGGGAGGTGGGGAGGAAGAAAAGAAAGATAATGTTTGGGGCATGTTGACATCTGGAGACAGCTAGGAAGAAGTTGTTTATGGGGGACTGGAGAATTTAGGAAACACCAGGATTGGACACTTAGAGCCTGATTAGACTCTGAGGCATCCTCACTTAGCTATACTTTCTCACCTCTCCTCTCAGGATCCTCTGAGCTTTAAATACCTTCTTCCCCCTGCTGGCTGAATCACTATAGGTCTTTGTAAGTCTATGGTTTCATAACCTTCCCCAACCCTGGATCCTATAGACCATTTTGTTTTTACTCTTTTATCTACACATGTAATAAGCACATGAGAACTACTGGCTTTCTGGGGTTTGTAGTTCTCAGGAGGACAAATATTCCCTCCTAGTCCCGAGAGATTAGGGACTAAAATGATGTTGGGCAACCTAGAATCTTGAAAAAAGGAACACAAAATCTTCCAGAGAATGAGACAGAGGATTCCTTGTCCTTCTGAACTACTAATTCTAGAACGCCAGTTCTCTTCCCCTCTATTTTATTTTGTATTACAGTATTTTGGAATGTGTTTTATCCCTCTTATATGTCGATAGCATGAAGGCAAGAAGCCTGTTGAATCTAAATTTTGTACCCTTCCCAATACCCACCAAGACTGGAGCTATGATTTCATTAATACAATATAGAGAACTCCCTTAATGAATCCAGGCCAGTATCTTCTCTCTGACTTACAGCCCCAGATTTTAAGTACTAGGTAGATAAGTGAAGTCCTTTGTCCAGGACCAGACAACTAGGATACGCCAGAGGTTGTTCCAGCCCTGAGACCAGCTCTTAGTCCTCTATGTCATGCTTTCCTGACACCAAACAAAATTCAACAAGCAATTACTAAGGCCCTCCCAGGTGCTCTGCATTGTGCCTCAAACCAGGGGCAACCAAGCCCTTGCTGCCAAGGAGCTAACATCCTGCTGGAACAATAAGACATTTGGGCAGAGAAACACAGAGTAAAACTTGAGGAGAGTGGACTAAGTATGGAGATCAGGGGAGGCTTCCAGGGGGACTCAACTTGAGTCCAGTAAGTCTAGAGTGAAAAAGGAACGTGTTCCAGGCATGCAAGACGCTCAGGGCAAAGACAAGAGGCAAGAGATGGACAAGGAGACTAGGATGCAGCAGCGCTCGGAGGAATTGGGAACAATAAGCCTGGAGACAAACTGTGCAGGGAGGGCTTTAAAAGCCATCCATCTCCTTCCCCTCTTTCCAAACCGCTGGCCTTGCAAGCTTCTCCTAATTAACCCTACCTTCCTGGGCACTCTTTTACTGGGTCTCAGTCCTCTAGGTGCTCACAAATTCATTTGCAGTTGTTTGTACCTACAAAAAAGTGTTTCAATGCTATTCAATCAAGTGGAACTTTGGCTTGTTTTTTGCATATTTGCATTTGTTGGTATTTCCTCCCATTTAGAAAAAAAGGGCTCCTATAGGGCAGGAGCTGAGGTGCCTTTCTTGAGCATTCTTTGGGGTGTCTGGAACTCCAGCGTGCGAAAGCTTTCCCTGATGTCTCCAAGCCTCCCCCCGCCCCCCTATGCTGCCGCTACGGCCTGCCAGGAGTTCTCTGTTCCTCTTTAAGGAATCAAGGCCCAGGCTGGACTAGTGCCCAGTTACCTACCCAGGCAAAGGCCACACAGGTGTGGTACATAGGGGAGGAAGCTGGGACAGAGGTCCGATACCGGCTGAGCATGACCAGGTTGGCTAAACCATTGAGGAAGGAGGCCACAGCTGAGGCTGGTTCTTGGAAGAAAAGGAACCGAGAGAAGGGCCACTGAAAAGGAAGAAGCAGCTCAGAGTCATGCATCAGCTGGGTGCCCCAAAACCTCCACAGCTCTAGGTGGCGTCTCAGTCTCTCCTACACGGCCTCAGGCCTGAATGCTCACAGGTTCCCCCGGCAGTGGAAACCAGGATGAGAAACCTGCAATGTTGCTTTACACCCACAAACAGGCTGGGAGTTCTAGTCAGCTAATCTGCGTTCATAAGCAGGGTGCATTTGGGATGTTTCTTCCCACCTGGGTGATGGCTTGGGAGGATAAAACCTCTGACCAAACCCATTGCTTCATTCCCTGTTCTGTCAGTGAGCTGTACAAGATCTTGTCTGGGGCTGCGGACCCACGCAATCCCGGAGGTCAAAAGAACAGGGGCTGAGAGCCGGGAGGCCTGGGTTCCCGTCTGAGCTCTTCCAGTTACTAGCCATGGGAGTGTGGGCCAGTCCGCTGACTTATAGTAGTCACCTTACTGTGTCTCCATCTCCTTATGTATCAATACTGTAAATTGATATTATAATTGTAATAGTAATATCGGTAAAATGGGCCTCGCAGAACAACACCCGCCTGTCTACCTCACATGATTTTACTGAGGCTCAAATGAAAGGTTATATCTGTGAAATCATTTGGGAAGCTATTTAGTATTTATCAAATTATCATTAATATATACATTCATTATCATCAGTCATAATGATAACCCACCTCCACTGATAGAGAAACAATTTAAAACATAAAGGCAGGTCAAAAAAGTCATATTTACTTATGAAGTCTTTTTCTTATTGTTTAAAAAATTTGACAATTTCTCTTTCCTCTGATACTAATGGGCCTTACTGACCAGCTCATAGATCTGATCTCCCCTGGTCTGGGTCAGGACCCAGAGTTCCTACTGGACATTAGAAATAAGAACAAGGTCTAAAAGAAACACTCAGCCTGGGGCCCTTTTAACGGCACTGCAGGAGACCATGCTGTTCCACAGCACACTCCTAAGCCCCCCATGCTCCGCCTGGCTCATCATATGGCTCCTCCCAAACACACCCATTACCATCCCTTTTTCCAACTCACCTTTCCATGAAACTGGGGAACTCTGTAACCTTCCCGAAGGTAGAGACCCACGGTGACCCACATGCATTCATACTTACAGTCATCCCTGCAGGTCCAGCCTGAAAAAGACAAAGAGTTTCTCAGTAACCCCAACCCTACTTTCTATTTTAAAAAATCTGGAGGAAACTCAGACAAATTTGACTTGCAGATCAGTGAGAAGTGAAATGGAACTTAAAAGTCTGGCCTTTATTCCAAGAATGAAGGATGAGAAGATACTTATGAGAAGGCTACTGAAAGCAGGGTGAGAAGTAATTGGGCAAATCTAGAGACCTTCTGATGCTCTAAAGGAGATGAAACTCATCTGAGCTGGGGACCTCCCTACCCAGCCCAGTCCTTGATGCAGAACTTCCCTCTTTTCCTCCCCTCTTTGTCTCAACCTCCACAGGGAAGAGTTCTATAATGTGAATGGAGAAAAACTAGGTCATCTCCCCATCTCCCAAAATGGCTCAAAACTCCTGGCTCCCACACATTGCAGGCAGTAAGTATCACAGAGCTCTCTATGTGAGTATGTGGGCCATTTGGGGGTAAAGAGAGCTAACAGTGATAGAAAGAGCTCTGTGTGAGGAACTAGGGGATACAGCTTTAGGCTTGGCTGTTTCTAACTGGCTGCATGACCTTGGGGAAGGAAGTTCACTCACTCTTAGTTTCCCCAGCTGTAAGATGAGGTTGATTAGTTGGCCCCAAGGCCCTCTCAACTTCAAGATTCACGCATCTGGATCAAAGGACCAGACCCAAATTCCTTAGCTCCACCCCAGCCCCAACCACTACTTCACTTAATCCAACTAAATTTAACATTTTCAAAATGACAACTATGTGCAAGGCAAGCAGCAGCATTAAGATGACAAAGATAAAACACAGCACAGTGCCTTTGGTAATCTGTTGACAATCTAACTAGGGCAATTGTGTGTATGTACACAAATGCCTATTATATGAATTAGAAGAGGGTTAGGATGTGGAAAGACTTAGGAAAATGCTAACAGAAAACTGGAGCCACGAAGGAAGGCTTCATGGAGGAGGTGGTACCTGAGATGGCCTTGAAGGAAGTGGAAGGCAGAGTATGGAATACAGCCTGCTCCTAGAAGACTATATAAGGCCAGACTAGTCACCAGGTGGCTAAAATGCAGGATATCTGAAGGAGTGTAAAGTGAAAGTGAAATAAAACTGAAAAGGCAGGATGCACCTGCTTCGGAGGGCTTTAAATGTTCACATAGCAAGTCTGTATTTTAGGTGATGGGTAATGGAAAGCCACCAAAGACCCTGGGGAAGGGGAATGATGTAGTCAGAGCTTTACCTTAAGAGAATTAATTTGATAATTGCGTTAAGATTTTATAGGAAAGGAGAGAGGTAGAGTCCAGGTTAAAAGGTAATAAAGACCTGAACCAATCCAATCTAGTCCATAGCCAAGCCCGTCTAGTTTACCTTCCCAGAGTATCTTTATGTCTCTCCACTAATCCTGCCACCACTCTGAAACAGCCCCTCAACACCTCAAGTCTGGGTTACTTTAACAGCCTGCAATTGAAGTGATTTTCCTAAAGTACAGGTCTGATCCTCAATAAACTCCAGTATCAAATACAAAACCCCATTTGGCCCTCAAAGTCCTTCCTAACCTGGTGCTGCAGACCTCTCTCAGTCGTCCCCCCCTTCTCCTCTTCTTGCTCCATCTCTCAGAAGCTCCAGGCATCGTCTCTGGCTGCTTTGTGCCTCGGGTGCTCTCCCTCCTCATCTCTGCCTCCTGATTTCCCTAGTTTCTTTCAAGTCACAACTAATTCCACCTCCTGCAGGAAGCCTCTCTGAAGCCCTCTTACTTTCAGTGCCCTCTCTCTGATGATCACTTTCTATTTATCTGTACATGGCTTGTTTGTACATACTGGTTTGTGTATTCATTACACCATGAGCTCCAAGGTTAGAGCTGTCTTTTGTGTTCCTTTGTCTTTTGTAGATACTTAACAAACGTTTACTGACCGAGGAAAGGAAATAGCAAGGAGAATTGAGAAGAGGCCATGGATGCAAGCAATATGCTGGAGGTAGAATTAGTAACTTATACAGCCCTCACTCCCTCTCTCCCAGAAAGCTCTCCACTAAGCAATGAGTTGGTGGTGGAGTATGATGGAAAGGAAAGAGTCAAAAATGCCTCTAGGTTTTGAGCCAAGTGGCTCAGAGAAGGACTGTGCCATCAGTAGAAATAGGGAAGGCAGAAGTAGAATCAAATGATCTCAAATTAGAGCTGGAAAGGACCTTGGAGGCTTCTATTCCAATACTCTCATTATACAGGTAAGGAACTGAAGCCCAAAGTGGTCATAATGTCCTTAACAGGAGAGCCAGAGCCCGAATAGAATGCTTCTGATTTCACTTTATGTCAAACCCTGTGCTCTCTTTCCACTGCACTATGCTTCAGCTTTTGGGGGGAAGATGAATTTAGTTTGGGACACATTGAAGCTGGAGGTGTGGGTGTGATATCCAGGTGGAGAAATCCAGCAGACAGATGGAAATTCAAGATTGTGGCTCAGGGGAGAGATGAGAGCTGAAGATCTACATTTTGGAGTCATCTGCAAGAGGTGATAATTGAAACCATGGGAATGGATGAGATCACCACAGGAGAAATTCTACTGAAAGAAGAGATTTGAGAGCAGGACCCTAGAAGACATTTAGAGGGCAAATGAATCAGCAAAAGAGGCAAAAAATAATCAGAGAAGAGGAGAATTATCTAAGCAGTGTCACTGATGACAAAACAATTGAGAGGAACCAAAAGGAAGAGGTAACAGTGCCCCTATATAGCAAAATGTCAAGGAGAATGAGGATGGAACAGAGGCAGCTAATAGCCACGAGGAGGTCACTGGTGATTCTGAGATTTTGAACAGTCTCAAGGGGTGCTAGGATCATAAAACCAGAGCTCTCCTGAAATTTTGTGTCTTCCAGGTTCTTCTGGTACTTCCTTAAGAACTCTTTCTTCAGCTCCAGTTTTTTTAAAATGGTTTTCTTGATGTGCGTGCATGTGTGTACACACACGTATACATGTACATGTATACTGTTCATATGTCCAACTTTTTGTGACCCTATGTGAGGTTTTCCTGGCAAACATACTGTAGAGACATATTTAACTTATATTGGACTACCTGCCATCTAGGGGAGGTTTGGGGGGAAGGAGGGAATAAATTGGAACAGGTTTTACAAGGGTCAATGTTGAAAAATGGCCCATGCATAGGTTTTGTAAATAAAAAGTTATAATAATAAAATAATAACAAAAAGATACTGTAGAAGTTGGCCACTGCCTTTTCCAAATCTTTCTGCAGATGAGGAAACTGGGGCAAACTGGGTGCAGAGACTTGCCCAGAGTCACACAGCTAGCAGGGATCTGAGTCGCACCTGGATTCAGGTCTTTCTGACTCTCTCCACTGTGTGACCTACCTTGCCTGCATGCATCCACGAGCAGGCCTGCTGCCTTGCTGCTCAGAATCCCAGTGCAAAGTTAACAAGCATTTAGTAAGGAACAACTGGGTTCCAGGGATTGTGGTAAGTGCTGAGAGGTTATAAAAGCAAAAACAGGCTGGCTCTCCAGGTCTATTGGAAAGGCAACATGTAAACAATTATGTGCAAATAAGCAAAACACAGGATAAATTGGAGGTTCTCTTGGAAGAAAGGTACCAGCGTTAACAGGGAATTGGGAAAGGCTTCTTCCAAAAGGTGGGATTTTAACTGAGATCTGAAGGAAGCTCGAGATGCCAGAAGGTGGAGATGAGGAGGAACAAAGGAGTCAGCCAGTAAAAAGGCAAAGGGTCAGGAGATAGTCTTTTGTTCCAAAAACAGCAAGAAGGCCAATGTCATTGCACAGTAGACTACATGGAGGGGAATTAAGGTATAAGATGACTGAAGAGTGGGAAGGAGCCAAGTTATAATGGGTTTAAAAGCCAAACAAAGGATTTTTACATTTGATTCTGGTGGTACTAAAGAGTCACTGGAGTTTGTTAAATAGGGAAGGTCACACGGTTAGACCTCCATATTGGGAAAATCACCTTGATAGTTGAGTAGAAGACAGATAGGAAGGGGGAGGGCAGGCAGGAAGGCCAACAGAGCTATTGCAGAATTGACCATCAATAATCTAATCTGGAAGTGATAAGGGTGTGTTCCAAGCAGATAGTAGAGATGTTTCCGAGGCAGGGAGGCCAATAATGCTATCGTAGACTAGGCAATCCGTAGGAGATGATAAGGGTGTGTACCAGGCTGGTAAGGAAGCAGATACTAGAGATGTTTCCACAGGACCTGTCCTGACAAATAACAGATTCAACCCTATTTTAGAGACGAGAAAACCATCTTCAATAAGCGACCTTCCTACTCCCCACAGGGGCTAACATCTTTCCCTCCATCAGTTATCTTCTACTCTCTAGGCCATATCTATCCATATCTATTTATGTACAAGTCTTTTCCACCAAAGGTTATCTTCCATTCGGTCTGCATTTATCGGCATCTCTTCATGTACATGTTATCGCTCCATTAGCATATAAGCTTCCTGAGGACAGGGCTATCTTGTACATAAATGTTTACGGAATTAGGGATTGTTCCGGACTTATCTTTTCCCCTTCCCTTTCTTATTTATTTACTTATTTTTATAATGGATGATTTCCAAACTATGAGAACGCATTCAAAAATGAAAACAAAATGATGAGAAATGTGAAATTCACTCATGTGAAAACTATAGTAGTAAAAATTAAAAGCCATTTTTAAAGCATTATAATTTGGATTTTTTGTTGTCACACTGGCCTATTCTGGAGTCCGGTCCATAAGAAATGCTTGTGGTTATGTGGAAATGTCCGTTAAATTCAGAATAAAAATGAAATAGAAAAGAAAGAAAAAGGACTAGAGGAGGGAGGTTTCCTGGCTAAGGCCAGCTAGCTAATTAGGATCAGAACTAGACTCCGACCTAGGTCTCCTGACAAAAGCGGGGGGAGGGGAGTTTCTGCCTGTTTGTGCAGTATTATCTCTCTGAGGGATTGAGCTCCAGGTAAGCAGGGATAACTGTGCCTCATCTGCACACGGGAATCTTAATTTTTATGCAATAGAATTAAATGGAATCGAATAGAATCTAATAATAATGAGGACATAGGCTAACATTTATAAGGTGCCTGTTACATACCAGTTTTACAAGTATTATGTCATCTGATCCTCACAACAACCCGGGAAGTAAATGCTCTAATTATTCATTCCCATTTTACAGATGAGGACACTGAGGTTGACAGAGGTGAGGTCACACAACCCGGGAAGCGTCAGAGGCCACATTTGAACTCGGGTCTTTCTGACTCTAAACACAAAGCCCCTAATTTTTACTCCCAGGTTGTGCCAGGCACGGAGGAGGACAGAGGATCCAAGGACCTGTGCGGTCACCATTGAGCTGCTCCCCAACCCTATCAGTGGGGAAACCGAGGCACAGAGGCTGGAGAGAAGGGGAAAGGGAGGGGGCCGCCGAGTGGGTGAGGGGGTATGGGCGTGGTCTGCCTGCTGGGCGGGGCCTCCACGTGGGGCGGGGCTTACCTGCCAGACTCATGTAGATTGGCTGGTGGGAGCGGAAGTGCTGCAGCCCGGCCCCGGAGCAGTTCCACTCATCGCAGCGGAGAACGCAGTCCCGGTAGACGGGCTCCCGGTCACCCTGGGAAGCGTCCGCTAGCGCTGCGGCACCGGCCAGCAGGGCCAGCAGCGTCGTCCGCCCGGCCATCCCCGTGAGCCTGGGCCCGTAGCCGCCTCCCTCGCCTCCTCTTCCGGTCTCGCCGGAAGTACTGGGTGTTCATTCTTTTACCAACCACACCCCCCGCTCCTCACCCTTCCACTACCCCCACTCCCTATAGCTCGCTGATTGAGCGTTCCGGGCCTCCGCCGGTCATCTCCCGGGGCTGATCCGGGCCCTGGAGGAATGTTTGTTCCGGGGACCACTCCCTGCCCTCTCCTCGCTCGTCCCAAAGTCGAAGTAGAACCCAAAGCATCCGGTTCTGTATTTTACACTTTGATGGATTGGTCTTGGCAGTTTGCTGTCGGGGGCATGTCGCGATAGTTCAATTGCTGTAGACATACAGACAAGAGGAAGTTTGGCTGTGGGGAAAAGCTTGGGGAGTGAAAGTGGAAGGGTGGGGAACAGGAAATGAGGAGTCTGGGCTGTAACCCCCAGGATGTAGCAGCTGGAAGGGACTTGGAGACCATGTAGTCCTAGGATTCCCGGTTTGGGGTGGGAGGAGCTTGCTTTGGTGGCCCCGGAGCTATTTGGCCAAACTCGCGTGCATCCCCGAGAAATTTATCTTAATCTCTTCGTTCCTTATGTACATATGCGTGATAAAACCCGGAACTTGCCTTCCCTCCCACTGAATTCGGAGTGAAGGAAAGTTTTTCTAAAGCACGGGAAATTCCAGCGTTTTTTTTTTTTTTTTTGCCATTCATATTGAACCGAGGATGCTGACAGCCTAGAGGCAAGTGGACATCCTTCCCCAAAACTTCTAGATCATAAAAAAAGGAAATGTCAAAAAATGTAGCAAAGCTTCCTGTCGTGGCAAGAGAGCGCATGCCTGTCAGTTGGGGGATGATGTTATGGAATATTATTGATCTGTAAGAAACGATAAGCAAAATGATTTCAGAGAAACCTGGAGAGACTTACAGGAACTGGTGCTGAGGGAAATGAGCAGATCTAAGAGAACGGTTGTACATGGCAACAACAAGATTATGAGATGATCAATTCTGAGGGACGGGGCTCTTTTAAGTCATGAGGTGATTCAGGCCGATGAGAGCCAATGTAGATTGCAATATAATATTTTCAATTTATTTTGTTGTTGTTTGATTGCATATTGTTTTCTTTCCCTTTTCCCTTTTTCATCTGATTTTTCTTGTGCAGCATGAAAATTGTGGATATATGTATAGAAGAATTGCACATGTTTAACATATATTGAATTATTTGCTGTCTAGGAGAAAGAGTGGGGAGAAGAGAAGGGGGCAAAATTGGAACACAAGGTTTTGCAAGGGTGAATGTTAAAAACTGCATATATTTTGAAACCAAAAAGCTTTAAAAATAAAAATAAATAAAAAAATAAAAAGTCTAGTTCAAGCCTCTTTTATCTTACAAAAGAGAAAATTGAGGCACAAAGGAGAAAGTGACTTGTCACAGCAAAATTGTCAGAACTGAAACAAGAATCCAAATCTCTGGATTCAGTTCAGTGTTCCTTCCACCACAGCTGGCATCCTTTCTTACTCATAGTCCTCCCCCACACAAACATACATATACAGCCAGGAGGGCTCTGTACAGATTAAGCACTTAACAAATGCTTGTTTATTAAGTGATTCTAATCTCTTACCTCTCTCTTCCTCCCCCTTAAAGTCCATTTTTGTTTACCGGGAAAAAAAAAAAAAACTTATGGGAAAAGGTGACTAGTTTCAAACTCAGCCTTATGTAGCCTTTGAGTACTAACAACTGTTGAAATTAACATTTCTGGTCAGTCCCCTCTTCTCCATGCTGTGACAGGTTAGCCTGGGAGTCCGGAAACCTACATTAAAATCCTGGATCTGGAAGTGACTCATTTCATGTGTTTGAACAAGTTACTTTACCAGTCTAGGCCCAGTGTCCCCATTTCTAAAATAAGGGGGTAAGTCTAGCTAGCTCTCACGGTTTGTATTCTATGGTCTGAGGTCACTTTCAGCTCTGACATTCTGATTATGGGACTCTTATGTTTAATGTCAGTAAAGTGCAGTTAAACCCAACTTTTTCTTAACATGGGGCAGAGAACATTGGGAAGGTGTGTCATTATTCTTTTGGCACTTCCTCAGCATCTGACATGGTTAACTAAGCTGTCTCCTGCCTTGGCTTCCTTGGAGACCAGAAGAGAGCAGGAGAAGGCAAAGAGTTTGAGGTAAGGGGCTTAGGAGGAGGGTCTGGGTACTTCCCATTCTACATTGTTGAATGATAATGCACATCCTATCTACTGACTGTAGAGCTACCCCAAAGCTCTGACCTGGTCCCTCTTCTTTCTCCTATCTTTCCCTTTCTGTCTGTGTCGCTTTCTGATCTAATAGATTCAGTTATCTCTAATGTTTCCCAGATTTACTATCTATCCAACCCTAGTTTCTCTCTCTCCCCATTAGAATATAAGCTCCTGTTGACTTGGTACTGTTTTATTCTTTGCTTGGAACATAGTAGAAGCTTAATAAATATATTTGAATGAATGAATTCTACTCTCATCACCACCCTGCTTACTGGACATATCTACCTAGATACATCAGACTCAACATATCCAAAATAAAACTCATTATTTTTCTTCTCAAATCATCCCATCTTCCAAACTTCCTTATTTTGATTGAGAGCTCCTTCCAATTACTCATCTTTTTAGTCTGCCCTCCCTTTATTCCCTTTCTCTTTCTCTCTTTCTCTCCATCCCTCAAACATTTATTAAGCATCTATTTGTGCTAGGCCATGTACTAAGTAGCGGGATACAGAGAATCCAAAGACAGTTCTTCCCTTCAATTACAAGCATTTCTGGTTTGTGCTATGGAATGTATGGGTTGGTTCATGTATGTGTCTGGGAGGGGGCTAGCTTGTTGGTATGCCTTCCAGATGTGCTTATATGGGGGCCTTCACACAAGCGGGGACAGGCCCAGGCCTATAGGTGGTCACTCTGCCCTGGGACTGTGCTCCAGAAGGCTACCTTAGCTCAGACCTTCAGCACCTCTTCCCTAAACCACTGGAAGAGGCTCTTCAATTGCTCTTCCTATTTCCAATCTCCTCTCTCCTGCAATTTATTCCATACACAACTGCCCGAGTGATGTTCCTAAAGTATGGCTCTGACCATGTCATGTCACTTCCCAGTGAGAGGTATCCTCTCCTGTTTTGCTGATTCCTGCCTTTCACTCTACAGACATATTTAGATCTCCACAATCCTAAAATAAAAAAACAGCCCCCACTACCTCCCAAACTTCCCAAGACTGCTATTTAATCAAGCCCTACTCCTGTATCTCTCTTTTCCTTCACTGCTAAACTTCTAGATAGAATTGTTTAGAAGCTTATCATCTGGTGGGGGTACAGATGCTAGCTCCCCACTACTACCCACTCATCAAGTTCCTCAGCAGCCTGGATTCTGTCACTAGAACGCAACTGAATATGCTTTCTCAAATTGCTTTGAAGATATCAGTAACTTTTTCATGGCTAACTTCCTTGGCCCATATTCAGGCTTCATCAGGGTTTAAAACGATTGACCATTTTGTCATTCTAGATACAGTCTTCATAGTTTATCTTTTGTTGTTCAGCTGTTTTAATCATGTATGACTCTTTATGACCCCATTTGGGGTTTTTGTGGCAAAGATACTGGAATGGTTTGCCATTTCCTTCTCCAGCTCATTTTGCTGATGGAGCAGGATTAAATGATTTGTCTAGGGTCATACAGCTAGTTAAGTGTCTGCCATTAGAGTTGAACTTGGGAAGATGTTTTCCTGACTCCAGGACCTATACTCTATCCACTGTACCACCTAGCTGCCCAGTTTTCCTTTCACTGATCTATTTCTTCTCTTTCTACTTCACTGGTTTCTCTTCCTATTAATGTATTATTGTATTATTGTAAAGCTCTTTCCAAAGCCCTCTTCCATTTTCCTTCTAACTGTCCTCCTTAGCTCCATTCTGAGTCATTTTCACTCCATATCTTCTCCCTTGATTAGTTTACCTACTCCCTTGACTTTAGTTGTCAGTTCTAGGCAAAAGAGTCCCAAATTTATCAATTCTGAATTTTAGTTCCCTATTTCCAACTATCTTGTTATTTTTCTCCATCTTGATGTCCCACTGGTACCTCAAAGTCAACTTATCTGACAAAGAATTCATCTTCCCCTTCAAAGATGTATTCTTCCCAATTCAAGTCAATGCAATGTTTTGGGGATTTTTTAAGTCTAGTACCTGTTATGTTTCAGACACATGCTCAGCTCTGAGGATACAAAGATACACAGCCCTGGCTTTGAAGAATTTACTATCTAATAGACAATGGTAGAACAAGGGACATATTCATCTTCCTTATTTGGGTTTTACAGTACAACTCCAGTTTCGCTAGTTCAAAACCTCCACATCACCTAAGAGTCTTCCCTCTCTCAGCCTCCACATCTAATCAGCTGTCCAATACCATAAATCCCATCTTCCTCCTTCTTATCTATTCTTTGTTTTCTACTCATACAATCAATTTCAGACTCTCATGTCTGAATTTTCTGTCAGAATAGCTTCCTAAAGGGTCTTCCTCTTTCCATCTCCACTCTTTTTCAATCTCTCCTGCTAAGATAATCTTCCATATAATGTTCAGTTCTCATCGAATCACTTGGTGTTCAAAAGTTGCTTTTAGACTAGCATACAAGCTCTTTAGAGTAGCATTCCAGGCTCCCAGGAGGCTAGATCCAATCTACTTTTCTAATCTTATCTGACTACATATCCTTTCTGCCAGATTTTATTTTAACCTACCATACTGAGAAAAATGATTATTTCTCTCTCAAAATAATAGTCATTAAAATTAGGATCTCCCTATTTTTTCCTATTTCTTTGTCCAATCTCTTTAGAACAGGGCTGATGAAAATTAGGATTAATATTGTCCTCACTCTGAATATTGTTACTCTACCCCTCTAAATCAGGCTCGGGTGGGGATTATAGATTCTTTGCCCACAGCTGAGATAGTCTGAGTCTTAGGCAAAGTTTCTCTGGCCAAGAATGACATCATGCCACTGTTAGCCCCTCTTTGGAATGAGTTCACTTGTTTGTAAAGTCCATGTCTCATTAACTGTTAATCAATCAGAGATGATTGCCAGAAGAAATACTTCTCTTCCAAAGGACATATGAGCCACTGCCATCATTGCCTTTGGCATTCAAGAATGCCACCGACCTATTTATTAAAAATGCTGGTATTAAAGGGTTATAACTATGCAAACCCTTTGATCCAGCAGTGTCTCTACTGAGTTTGTATCCCAAAGAGATCATTAAAAAGGGAAAAGGACCCATGTATGCAAAAATGTTTGTGGCAGCCCTTTTTTTGTAGTGGCAAGGAACTGGAAACTGAGTGGATGCCCGTCAGTTGGGAAATGGCTGAATAAGTTATGGTATATGAATATAATGGAAGATTTTTTAAAAATATTTTTTTATATAATGGAAGATTATTGTTCTACAAGAAATTCTTGTAGATGATACAAGATATCATATGTACAAAAAAAAAATGACTAGCAGGATGATTTCAGAGGCCTGGAGTGATTTAAATGAACTGATGTTAAGTGAAGTAGATCTAAGAGAACATTGTACACAGCAACAACAAGATTATGTAATGATCAACTCTGATGGACGTGACTCTTTTCAACAATGAGGTGACTCAGGGCAATTCCGATAGACTTGTGATAGAGAAAATCATCTGCATCCCTAAAGGACTAATATGGATCACAACATAATATGCTTACCTTTTTTGTTGTTGTTTGCTTGCTTTTTTTTTCTTTCTCATTTTTTTTCTTTTTGATCTTATTTTTCTTGTGCAACATGATAAATATGGAAATATGAGTTGAAGAATTGCATATTTTACACATATATTGGATTACTTGCTGGCCATGGGAGGGGATGGAAGGAAAGGAGGGGAAAAAATTTGGAACACAAGATTTTGTAAGGATGAATGTTGAAAACTGTCTTTGTATATATTTTGAAAATATAAAAGCTATTTAAAAAAAACCACTGGTATTATTAATAAAATGTCTAATTAACCCGAAGTTATATCTTTCAAACTTTGAAAACATCACAGTACTTATTACCCGTTTCCCTGATCATCTTGCTGTCTTTCACATCCATACATTCATATAGATCATTACCTCTAAACTACTTCCTCCACATCTCCAACCATTCCTTCCTCATTCCACAAACGTTAGCTGATTACTGTTTGTGTCAAAGCACAGTAATAGATACCAGGGATGAAGAATTCAGCTTAAATCTTTCTCCTTTTTTTATTTTTATTTTTATTTTTTTTGTTGAGGCAAGTGGGGTTAAGTGACTTGCCCAGGGTCACACAGCCAGGAAACAATAAACCTCTGAGGTCAAATTTGAACTCAGGTTCTCCTGACTTCAGGGCCAACACTCTACTGCACCATCTAGCTGCCCCAATCCTTCCCTTTCTTTAAGCCCTAGCTCAGTGTTACCTCTTCCATAATATTTATCCCTTCTTAAACATTTTTTTTTCTAGTTCTCTACTTTGTCTTTAGTACATACTACCTCATAACATTCTTATTTGTATATATCCCTGCTTCCCTCCTTGTCTCCCTCACCCCGCATTAACTATAAGCTCTTGAAAGTAGAAACTCTTATTTTTTCATCTTCGACTAAACCCATGAATTAAAAATAGCCTTTTTCTATGGTAAGCCTTACTTGCACAAAGACTTCTAAAGTACTGCTTTGGGCTTATAGTTAGTACTTCTCGAAATGTCCCTTTCCCCTGCAAGGGAAGAAAAGTTGCAGCCCCCAAGAAGTTCAAGCTTTCCATTCTTAGAGTGAACCCACTTCTCCAGATTTATACAGTCCTCCAAAGGATGTATACAAGATTGTAAACTTACAGTGTTACTTTAAGTGAGGCCTTCATACAAGAGGACATTGCTTATTGTCAAAGAAGAGCCTACTCTAAGGAAAGAGACCCTATGTATAAAAATTATTAAAGTAGCACTTTTTGTTGTAGCAAAGAAGTGGAAACTAACAGAGGATGCCTATCAATTGAGGAATGAATGTACAAATTGTTGTTTATTAATATAATTTATATTGAGATATAAAAAGATGTAATGTAATTCATATTATGATATAAAAAAGAAAATGGTGAAAGGACAAATTCAGAGAAACCTGCGAAAACTTACATAAATTGACATGAAGTGAAGTGAAGTAGAAACAGGAAAACTATATATTATGACTACTTTATTGTAAGGTTCACCAACTTGGAAAAACAAAAACACAATGACCAGTTATAAATACAAAATACTACTACTACTACTACTACTAATAAATACTACTTCTACTAATAAATCATATTTCTTCTCACCTCTTGGTGGAGATAGAATACAGGCACACAATAACGCATTATATTTTCAGACACAGCCAATGATGTATAGGTGTGTTTTGCATGACTATTTTTGTTGTTGTTGCAAAAGATGACTTTTTTTTTTTGAGGAGGGGGAGTATTATAGCAAGCACTGGGGGTAGTATTAGTGATACAAAAGAAAAGAAAAGTGCATGCATGGAACATTTTTAAAAATACATTTATAAGAGCAGAAGTAAATTCAGAAGGCCACACAGACACTAGGTTGTGTTGATATTCCTAAACTAAGCTGTACATAATAGAAAATTTGCAGTTTTCTAAATAGTCTTTTCTGTATCTTGTGTGTTGAAATGTTCAAGTTTGTTGAGCTTATAATGAACAAATAAAAAAGGGCCTCTTACTGACTCTTCCTAAACCTGCACAGTCCACATAACTCACAGTTCTAGTAAAAGTTCAGGTTTGCTCCTACAGATCATGACTATTCCCTGTTGCTCCTCTGCTTGTATCTCCTGTTAGTTCCATTAAGTCATTAGGGTCTGGGAATTGGGTCTCTTCATCTGGTGTTGATTTTTGGATATACTTGGATCCTTTGAAGGGTCATGTAGTTCCAGTCATCCTAAGCAGGCATACAGGTGACCCTTCCTGGGAACTGAGTTCAAATCTTTGTGTAGCCTTTCTCTGTGTTTCTTTGTTCTTAGTTTCCCAATTTCTTCAGCTTTTAGAGCTCCTTTTTAATGACCAGTCTTAGTATAATTTAAGTGCTTATACCTAGGCAACGAGGTAGCACAACAGATAGACCATTGGGCTTGGAATCCAGAAGACTCATCTTCATGAAATCAAATCTGGTTAAGTCACACTCTGTCTTAGTTCCTCATCTTTAAAATGAACTAGAAAAGAAAATGGAAAACTACTCCAGTATTTTTATTAAGAAAACTCTAAAATGGAGTCATAGAGAGTTGGACACGACTGTGAAATGACTGAACAATGCCATCAATCATCATCCAATTAAATATTCTATAGCTGTCCCATTCAACATATTTAAAACAGAACTCATTTTTCCCCTCAAACGCTCCCATTTTCCAATTGTATCTATTTCTATTGAAGGATTTTTCTGGTCACCCATGTTCACAATCACATATTCATCCTCCATCCTTTACTCTCCCTCATTCTCCAAATCTAGTAAGTTGCCAAGTTGTATTGATTCTAATCATCTCTCTAACCCATGTTCCTTCTTTCTACTCATGCACCCATGATATTCCCATTACCTCTGACCTTACTCTTACTTCCTCCTAATTGGTCTTCTACATAACTGCTACATAACGTGTTCTTAAAGCAAAGGTTTTATCATGCTATTTCCCCATTCAAAAAGCTCTAATGGCTCCCTATTGCCTCTGGAATCAATCAACAGGTATTTATTAAGCATTTATGTACCAAACAAATACAAATCCCTCTGTTTAGCATTTAAAGTCCTTTCCAATCTGTCCTCCCCACACATACTTTTCCAGGCCTATTTATATATTACTTTTTTTCTTGGAGTTTCTTCATGAGGTTCCCATTCCATTCTAGTCAAACTGGACTATTTGACTTTCCCCACTACAAAACATTACATTTCTTATGCCCATACCTTTGCATAGACTGTGTCCCCCATACCTGAAACATACCTCCTCTCTCTGAATCTCTAGCTTATCTCAATGTTCAACTGAACTTGTTATATTTATCTATTACATCAGGAAACTTATCCTGATGGTCCCTTAGCTAATGCCGTCTTTTTCAAGAAGGTAATTTGTATTTATTTAGTTATTTTACATTGAATTTTCTGAACATGTTGTTTTCCCCCAGTTCACACTTAACTAGTTAAGCACAGTGATGGCCTTGTTTATATTTATCTTCCCACTTCTTAACAAAATACCTTGAGCATAATAATTTAGTAAATGTTTGTTGATCTGTTGATTGCCTGGCACATAAAAAGAGTTTGATAAATATTAATTAAATGAATGAAGTGGAAGTTACGTATGTGATCCTCCTTTATTATATCGATGTGAGGTCACAAAGGGGTTGGTGAACAAGAGATCTTCATATCTTGTGGAAGATTTGGGGAACAGAGACAATAAAATTTTTATCCTGGTTGTCCCGGGCATTACAGCTACCTTTGTTTCCCCAGGGCCTACCAAGATGCATCTTGAATGAATATCAATAATTAATTGATAGGTGAAATATGAATCAGAGAATATTGTACATAGTAACAATAATACTATGAAAGACTTTATTACTCTGATTAATACAATGATCCAAAAACAATTCCAAAGGACTTATGATAAAAAAAAATAAATAAATAAAAATTCTGTCTACCTCCAGAGAGAGAATTGATAAAGTGCAAAGTGAAGTATAATTTTCTCACTTTTTAAATTTTTCTTGAATTTTTTTGCAATATGGCTAATATGAAATTTTTTTTGGCAAGATTTCACATATATATATAATTGATATATTGCTTGCTTTCTCAATGGATAGGTGAGGAGTGGGAGAGAGGAAAAGAATTCAGAACTCGAAATTTTAAAAGAATGTTAAAATAATAAATCAATTTTTTAAAAAAATAATCGATAGAATCATAGATTTAGAGCTAGAAAAGATCTTAGAGATCATTAAGATTCTAATGCAACTCCTTAATTTATCTCTTCAAATGAGAGAGTAAATATAAAAACACTTTGCAAATCAGTGCTCTAGAAATTCTAGCTACTATTTGATAGATGCAAAATGTTATTCAACTTGCCCAAAGTTACACAAGCTGAAAGCAGAAGGTCCAGAATTAGAACCTCGGTTCTTGGGCTCCTACTCTAGCATTCTGAATTAAATGGAGTATGGTGAATGCGGCTGGTTAATTAACACAAAATCATGTAGCATACATGTACATGCACACATTAATATGTAAATGCACACTCAAGTGTGTTTACCTACTCCCTTTTGGACTTAAGATTCAGGGCAGGGACAAGTAAGCCCGGGGATATGACCTGAACCTCGGACTCTTTCTCTCCTCCCCAATGTTTGTTTTCAATTCTCTGACCCCAGGGTGGCTGTTGAGGTGGGTGGGGTAGAAGGGGAGGAGAGTGCTTGGAAAGTACTTCTTTACACACACTACACACATGCTCTGGGCACACACACACACACACACACACACACACACACTCAAACCACACAATGCTCCATGTGTCCCCAGGGCCTAGATGGCTAGTTAATGATTGATGATATTTCACATGCCATTAATTCCCAGACTCTAGCTAGGCGACCCTTAGAGGTCACCCCCAGAAAGGTGGTGCCCTATTCTCTCCTCCCTTCAGCCACCAAGACTCTCCTAGCCATCCCCTTGGGACTTGGGGAAACAGGCTAAGATTAGGAATAGTAAAGCAAAGATGCTGCCTTCTAGCTCTCACCCATATCTATAACTATGCTCCTGTCTTTGTCCTCCAATCTCCCACCAACTTCTCAGTCCCTCACTTGCTGTTTTTTCTTTCTTCCTCATTTCTTCTTCTGTATCCCTTTGTTTTGTTCCCTCTGCATTTACCCCTTACCCTGAACCTCATTTTCTCCCCTATTCTGTCCCTGTGTTGCTGCTGTTCCCCTAATGTCCCTACTCTCCTCTAGTTCCCTCCTGATACATGTATAGCATATAGAGTCACCCCTATTTCAGCCTCCTCTCTCCGAGGTTCCCCTCAGACATACTCAATCTCTCTCAGCCTCCTCTACAGGCCTTATGGGGAGAAGGGAAGGGTGGGGAGGCGAGTTAGAAGCACAAGGAAAGGAGATTTGAATCTGCTATGTCCACCCCCTGCCCCCTCTTCTCTACTCTTTTCAAACAGCAGACAAGAATTTTCCCCCCTTCCTTCCTCGCTCTGAATGAGCCCATTCTCTGTCGCTGGAGTCCAGCCCCTCCATGAGCCTCCTCCCCAGGACTTGAGTTCTGACACCAGCTCCTCCTCCCCCCAACCCTCTTGTCTGTCTAACCACTCCCCGCTCCTTGCCTCCCTCCTTCCTCCTCAGCCAGCCACTGACACCTCATTGTTTTTCAGAGAAGATCTCTCTAGGAGGGTGGCTCTGGTCAGGAAGGAGACGACCTAGGCAAAAGGAGTGACCTTGATGTCCGCAGTGGCCCCATTTGTTGTGGACTCTGGTGTCCTCACCCTCTGGTTTCATAGGTAACCTATGGCTTCTGGTCAGAGAGGGCATTCATGGGATCCTCGATTTCTTATTGAATCAATAGCTGAATCAAAGCTTAAAGTCCACTCCACTTAGGAGGTTTTCCTAGTCTGGCCTGGCCCCAGCTCACACTTAGATAGTAGGAGAACTTGGGAGAGGAAGGAGGTTGAGAAGAGAACAGGGACCAGGGAAATAAGGGGAAAGGAGGACAAACTCTTACTCTCCATTTTCTCCCTCCTAAGTACCTTCATTAAGATAGTATCATTTAACTCCCCACACCCTCACTTTCCCTCTAGTGTGAGCCAACAAGATCTCACTGACAATAACAACCACCTTGCGTTCACCTTTGTTTTGTGTACCCGGTGTTTCCTCTACTGTGGGCTGGAACAGCCTTGCTTCTCCCTTACCAGGAAGATCTAGGTTAGAAAAAGGAGCTATGGACAGACCTCTCAGGACCCAGAGAGACGCTATAGGATAAAGAGGGCCTGAAACAGAAGCCCCATAAAAGAGATTCTGGACCCACAGATATAGGCCATCAGAGAGATTCTTCCAAAAGTTCTGTACAGAGACTCCCTAGCTGGTTGCCCAAAGGAGTCCCTAAGCCTTGGATGCTTTGGACAGAGGAATTCTACATAAAGCCAATAGACGAACACACATACTCTGCAGGATCTTCAAAAAAGAAACCCACAAAAGAAATCTTAATGGAGAGAGGCTTCACAAGACAAATCTGGGGTCCGGAGAGATGGACAGAGACCCTTGTGAGGTGGTCCTGGCATTGCAACAAATTTAGGCAGCTGCTTAACCGACATTCCCCAATCTGTCCTTTGTTCACCTTGTAATAGTCACATTTCTGAGCTTGAACTGCTGCATTTTCTGACAGAACTAATGCTTAAATATCTTAAACTGAGTATATTCTCTTTCCTATCCTTCCACAAAGGAACAGATCTTAGGGTCCACAGGCCAAGAGTCCTGTAAACATTTCAAAGGGTTTGTGAACTTGAATAGGGAAAAGAAATTTTTGATAACTTCTAATTTTTTTTTAAATTTTTATTTAATAATTACTTTATATTGACACTCATTTCTGTTCCGATTTTTTTTTCCCTCCCTCCCTCCACCCCCTCCCCTAGATGGCAAGCAGTCCTTTATATGACGGATATGGATAACTTCTAATCTAATTGAAATTTCGTATTTCCTTCAATTACTTAAAAAAAAATTCTAAGGAGTCCCTCAGTTTCATCAGGCTATCAAAGGGGTCCCCGATACAAAAAATGGTTAAGAGCTCTTGTTATAGAAGAAGTTGAGGTGAGTATGAGGATGGTGAGATGGAATGGAGCTTGTTAATAAAAGGAAGGGGAGCCTGGATGAGGGGAGGATAGGGAAAGGCAACCTTGATTAAGGTTTCCTCAAGAGTAGACTGGCTGATTAACAGTGGATTGGGAAAGCCTGGGAAGGAAGAAGCAGGTTATCCTGAGTCTGTTCCCAAACCCTCCTTCCAAACACAGTAGGTTTCTAAAAAAGCCTCCAGGTTTAGGGGAGATCAAGGCACCCCCAGGCCTACCCAGGGAGATAGAAAGTAAAGCTGGGAGCCGCCACTGCCACTCCCAGAGACTTGTTGGAATGTAGTTGGGAGGAGGGGGAGGGCGGGAGCGAGAGCGAGCAGCGCGCTCCCGAAAAGAAGAGGAGGAGGAGGAGGAGGAGGAGAAGGAGGAGGAGGAGGAGGAGGAGGAGGGCAAGCACTGACTGCCTTGAGGAAGTAAAGGAATGAAGTTGTAGAGCTGAGATTCCTCTGCAATCCTGGCTAAGCGAGAGAAGACAGCAAAGAAGGAAAATACCTCCACTCAACTAGTGAGTGGCTCCAGAAAATCCCTGGCCGGACTGTGCTGGGTCCCGGGATTCCCTTATCTCCCAGTTCCCGGGTTCCGCTGGACCTCCCCCTGAGCCTGGGAGCCATGGGCCCCGGGCCGAAGTGAGGACCATGGACCTGCCCGGCTGCTGCTGTTGGGGGCTCCTTCTGGTCCTCCTGCCCCCAGCAGTCTGGGGAACCCAAGGTGAGTGCGATTGGGAAACAACTGTCTACAATCCTCTGCAAAGAATTCTCAGCGGGAGGAAAAACCGGGGGGACATCTGACAGGGGTCAGGAGAGCGAAGGCTTAGAGAGCATGGGAGTCCATAGAGGAGAAATATGGCCAAGCCCCCGGGGAAGGGGGTCCCCCTAGGAGGGCCCAGGAGATGAAGTCTATGAGATGAAGCTGGATCGGGGAGGTAGGTACGGCAGGGGCTAAAGTTACATTGAAGGAGCCCCAGTAGGACTTGGGTCCCAGCCAGCTCTTGTCAAACAGGAAAATTGTCAAAAAGTTTTATAAAAGTGACTAGGGGGAAAAAAAGTCCTCCTAAGTGGAGTGTGTGTGTGTGTGTGTGTGTGTGTGTGTGTGTGTGTGTGTGTGTTTGGCTCTTAAAATCCACTGCCTCTAAGCTCCAGACTGAACTGGGCTGGGCTGGCTTCCTCTGGGGGTCCCTATTTGTGCCTCAGCTCTCCCCCCTCTCCTGCCCCCCACCCTCTCCAACTTAGGTTATTCCTGCTCCAGTGCCTGCCTCAGGCTGGGGATGGGGGGGTGGAGGTGGGAGGGGGCAGAGAGGTAACCAGTTGGACCAGGAGCGAGAAGAGAAGGCTCTAGGCTTGCTTGGATGTTACCACACTCACCAGTGTGGGGAGGGAGGCCAAGAGAGGGAAGAAAAGAGGGGGCGGGAAGGGGAGACAGTTGTTTTGAATAAGTTTCTTCTGGGCCAGTCTGGAAAGGGAAGAGAAGCTTAATTTTGTTGGACTTAACTTGTCAGGTGGAGGGGATGAGACATAGAGTGGGACTCTGGGTGGTCTTGAAGTGGGGAGGGGGAGAGTTCCTAGGGCTGGGACTTGGGGGGCCAAACAAAAGAGTCCTCTGGGAGCTAAAAGGGTAAGGGATATTGTTTTGGTCCGGCTCTTTCCTTCATTGGAGATGGGGGGTGGAAGGGATGAGGTGGGATAAAGCTAAAGGCTGTGCAGGGCAGCATACCCCGGGACTGAGGATCTTGGCAGATGTCGGCTGTCTGTTGAGTCTCTCTGCTTCTGGGGGCGGGGTCTATGTGTGTCCCAATGTCAGTAGGTCTGTTTTGTCTGTCTGTAAGTGTCCCTTTGTGTTGTTCCCAAACAACATTGACTCCATGACTTGAGCTCCTGGGGAGCTTTGCTTTTCCCTCTCCCAGAATCCTTGAGATGTCTGGGTCAAGTTTTCAGAAAAGCCCTGAATAAAAATGTATCTCATCCTCTGTTTGGATCCAGGACATGATACCCAGCTCCACTCTACGTGTTTAGCTTCCCTCACTTCTTTGATTTTCAACCGACCCTTCAAACCTTGATACTCTAGCTAAGGCAAGACTTTTACTGTATCTCTGAAATCTTGAAACTATGTTTCTGTTCAGCTGTAGAAAAAACAACTGGGTGACTGGAAAGGGAAACCTGATGGGAGCTTCTGAAAGCTGGTGTTCCCCTCCTTGCCTCAGTTTCTTCATCTTTGTGCTTCAGTTTCCTCACTATTGTTCTATATTCACATTTTTTAAAATTCTTGATAAGTCTCTTCAAAGGAGAGAAAAGATGGATGTGTTGGGAGCGAGCGGTATTGAGGAAAGAGGGAGAGATTGTAAAAGGGCCAGTTCATCATACAAGTTGCACTCTATCCCATTTCATCAGGGGTGGTATTCTGTAGGGATATGTCAAAGGTGATTCTACCTAAAGAAACTACTGAAGGGAGAAGGGGCATTCAGAGAGGGACTTCAGAGTCAGGGAAAAGGCAGGTCAAATTTTTGCCAAGATCCTATTTCATAGATTGAGGAATTATTGACTTGGAAAGCCATGTAAATCCTCAATTTGAGGATTACCTACAGCTAATGTGTATTATTATTATTAACATTATAGGATGGCTCCTTTTTTATCCACCACTCCTTTCCCCCACCTTAGTGATTGTGCTCATGGGAAATAAACTCATTTTGGTATGAGACATAATGGGGAAGATAAATCCATTGCATTTCAAAGACCAAAATAAAATGCATTAATTTTATTTTAAAATTTTAATGAAATAATTTTATCATTGATTGTTTTTACCATGACTAACTAGTCAGACTGTGAGTCAGTCACATTCCCAAATTCACTCTCTCCCTAATGACAATATTTCTCAAGAGTGCCATTTCTCTTTTTGTAGAAAAAGAATTCTGACCCAGTTCTCTAGTCATCCAAGAACCAAAAAAAGGGAAGTAATTGTTTTCCCCTAGTCTTAGGAGTTCTTTATCTCTTTTGCATTATGAATCCTATAATGAAATCTATGCACCTCTTCTCAGAATAGTGTTTTAAAATCATTTAAAGACAAGTTATATTTCAGTTAGAAGTTAATGAAAATTGTGTATTTTTTTCCTTTCAAGTTTATGGACCACCCCTCCTTAAATCTATGGTCCATGGATCCCAGGTAAACAACCCTTGCCCTCTGGTGTAATATAAAATGTTGAATGTAAGCCAAAGAGCCCAGGTTCAAATACTATCCATGGAGCTTATTAGCTGTGTGACTCTGGATAAGTTCCTTACTCAATGGGAGTTGAAATTTTCTCATGTATAAAAATAGGGTTCATGATATATCCATTTTTATCCCCAGTATTGGAGCAGCATTCACTGGGTGAGCCTGAAAGTTCTCTTAATAGGAAAAGATTTGGAATGATGATTCTCCTACGGGAAATTCTGTTCCCTGCCCAGACAGTTTGCTTGAATTGGGGGTGAGGTAGAGTCAGAGCTGTTGAGGATGGCAGGAAGTCTTTGGGGTGTGGGTGGGAGTGAAACAACTGGGGCGGAAGACAGGGGAGAGAAAAGCAAGGGGGGGGGGGCAGCAGAGCCAGCATCATCAAGGGACTCATGTTTTTGTGGGCACATAGAAAGTTCTTTTTATCATAGAGGTAGTATGGGAAACTCACCCCAAACTCCCTCCTAAAAGCAAGTGTTTGGAATTAGAAATTGGACAGCTCAAAGGATTTTTGGTGAAATAGAAAGTAATGGGAAGATCCATCTGGGCTTGATTCCTTCTAGGAGGAATAAACCCTGATAGTTGCTAAGTGTTACCATAAGGGACCATGTGATTGAGGAAGGGATAGGTCAGGAATGAGAACCTTGGGAGAAGCCTGTCATGTTGGTACGACCTACTAAAACAAAAGGAGGCAAGGAGCTCAGGACAGTGGAAAGAATACTTAATATGGAGCCAGAGGATGTGGGTTCAAAACCCATCTCTAATAAGTACTTCCTGTGTTACCTTAAAAAAAGACACAACTCATCTAAGACTTTTATTTTTTTATCTCTAAAATAAAGGAGTTAGACTAGGTGGTCCCTGAGGTCTCTTCCCAAAGGATGAGGTTGTGATGTAGTCTGAAGTAAAGAATATTAAGGAAGTTGGGAAGCTAGACTATGTGTCCTCTGACTTCGGAAGAAGCTAGGAAATGACTTGGTCAGGACCACAAGGCCAGTGTGTGTCAATGGTGAA
Source organism: Antechinus flavipes (assembly GCF_016432865.1). Taxonomy (NCBI): domain Eukaryota; kingdom Metazoa; phylum Chordata; class Mammalia; order Dasyuromorphia; family Dasyuridae; genus Antechinus; species Antechinus flavipes. The sequence continues at coordinate 134,281,606 of NC_067401.1, read as the reverse complement.
ATTTGAACCCCAGTCTTCCTGACTTCAAAGCCAGCTCCATATCTACCACATCATGGCTTCCAAAAACATACATACACTAAAACTGCACTTTCTTTTCTTTGAAAGGAATTAGTCTGATCTCAACTTCACCCAGAAAGAATTATCTAAGGAAGCAACAGAATGTGGGGCTCAGCGACAGAAAGTGTTTCAGAATAAAGGGCAAATATTAGTGGAAAGGGAAATTCTGTGTCTGCAGGGGGTGGAGAAAGGAGGGAGCCTGAGCAAAGATGGGAAAAAGGAGTGACATCCCCATCCCCCAACCTCATATCTGTTGCCTGTGGTCTGGGTGTCAACATGTTGTGATGTCTGCTGGCCTTTGGTGCTGAAACTAGGAGCTGGGTTGTTGGAGTGAGTGATTCTTTCTCCTCCTCTTCCTCCTCTGCCATGGCAATGTGCAAACACTCCAAATCTCATAATAAGCAGCTAAAGGGTCACAAAATAGGCAAACAAAAGTGCTGGGACACAGGGCTAGGTCCACTCCCCCCCTTCAGCTCCTTTTATCCTGACTAAAGATTCTGAAAGTGTATTTGTGACACTAAGAGTGTGTATGAGCCACTGGGTCTTTCCCCATGCCATTCTCCTGCCTGTGTGGCCCCACCATCCTACTTTGAGTGTGTGCCTCAGATCAAGGGAGCTGGTGGGGGGTGGGGTCAGGGGGCTCCTTTCCCTGGGCCTTGGGCTGGGGCCTAGGGAGACAGCTGGGCTGGGGCTGAGCAGCTGAAGTGGCAGGGGGGAGCTGGTCCCGGCAGCAGGGTCTTTATTTTGGGCCCTGTCTGCCCCCTGGCTCCAATTTCTCTTGGGAGCTAGATGGGGGATGGGCTGGGAGGGTGGGTGGGAACAAGGATGAGTTCAGTAGGGGAGATGGACCGAGATGAGAAGCTATCCCTCAGTCTGGGAGGCTAGACTCTCTTGGGGTCCCTGTTTCCTAAGATTCAGTGGGTGTCTAGAGATAGAGGATGTCAGGATTTGGAGGAGGGAGGTAGAAGCTCAAAGGGAAAGAATTAATTTCTCAGTTTCTGCTCTCTTTACATCCAGACATCTGGTCTTCTAGCCTCCTTTACTCCCTTCCAACTCTCAGGTGAGCAGAAAAGTAGAGCCTAAGATTGCATTCTTTCTCAGCCTTTGAGGAAAACGATAAAATCTGTTGAGAGAGGAGGAGTCTGGGATATGTGTAGAGAAGGAGGAGAAAATTGGAAATGGAAGTGTTATGCAGGAATCCCAGGCAGCCAAGTAAAATGCAGGATTGTGTGTGTCTATAGTGGCCCTCCCTCTGCCTACTACCCCTCTAGGCACACCCTCCCAGGTCGAGATGCATCAGGTGACTCATCTTCTCACCTGAGCAGAAAAACAAGTTCAGCAGGGCATATTAACCCCCTCCCTGCCAGCAGGCATGGAACCAGCTGATAATATGACTAGCTCCATTCTCCCCCAGCACAGCTTGTCTTTCAAGGAGAGTTAGGGGGACTTCTTGCCCTGATTTGGCTGCCCAGTAGGCACCTCTTGTCTCAGGCAGCCTGGGGCCCAGGCAGAAAGTTGATTGAGATGTCTGCCATGGTGTCCCTCAGCTGGTGGGTAGTGACTGTGTTTGGTGGTGGTGGGGACGATGAGCTGTCCCTGTGGCAGACCTTTGCCAAGTTCTCCCAGGCTCTCACCCCTTGTGGAGGCGTGGGTGCCAGTTGGTACAAGGTTTAGGCACATAGACATATCTTGACTGAGTTCTGCTGTGATTCTGATTGCTCTGGTTGCCCCGAGTAGAGTGGTTAGAAGCTCCTTCTTTCCAGCTCATCCTGGAGTGACCAGGGGCCCTGGACTTACCCACCCCCACTCCCAACTCTGACCTTCACTGTCATTTTCTGGGTGGTATTAGGGGTGGGAGGATATCATTTGCCAGGAGGTTGGCATGTGGGTGGTATTGGAATGGGGTGGGGAAAATGCCCTGGGTTTGTTTGGGAGAGGGGGTGCTAATGATTCATCTTCCCTCTTGGGGGATTTTTACCCTATTGGCAATATGCCAGTCTTAGGGCACAGCCTCTGGGATAAAGGGGGGTTTTCTCTATTGGCTCCCCTATAAGAGGAGGAGAGGACAAGGTCAGTTCACACTCCTACCCCATTTATAGCAAACATTATGAGACAGGCACAAGGCAACTCTGGGGATCCCCTATTTTTGCATGGGTACAGTTGGCAAATGATTCACCCCAAATCCTTCTCCCTTTAGCTCATAGTTTTGTTTAGTGGTTAGCTCTTTGAGTGAAACTATGGGTCCATTGATATTAGGGTAGGCTACTATTCCTTCATTGGCCCAGGAGCTAAGTTTGGACTCTCCTGTATATTTCTCCCTAGCTGGGGAAAAAGGACTTCTGGGTCCCTGTGACTGCTATGAGAATTGTGGGTCAATGAGCTTCAAGTGGACAGTGCTAGCACTGACCATGGCATATTTTCTCTTTTCTTGCTAGTGTGCACAGGCACAGACATGAAGCTGCAGTATCCTGCCAGTATCGAGAATCACCTTGACACACTGAGCCACCTGTACCAAGGATGCCAGGTTGTACAGGGCAACCTGGAGCTCACTTACCTGCCTGCTGATGCCAACCTCTCCTTCCTCCAGGTGAGACCTAGAGATTATCCTCTGCCCCCAGAGGAGATGGCACCTTCCCTCGCCTTGCCTCTCCTCAATCTGGGACATTCTCTCTCTTTCTCTCTCTGTCTCTGTCTCTCTTTCTCCTTTCTAAGATCTTCCTTCCCATTCCTCCATGTCACTTGCTCTGCCCTTATTGTCCCAAATTGATCTCAAATGGCATTTTCCATCCTAGTTCTCTAAGGCACTTATAATGCATGGGCTTCCCTTTGGGACACAGACTTTGAGGTCCCCTAATACTCTCCTCTTTTCTCTCCCAGCTGGCCCCAGTTTCCACCAAAGCATCTTCCCATGCATCATACCATTCCAATATTCCGCTTTGATGAGAGTAGCTGGTTCAAGAGTAAATAATCTATAGGCAGGAGAGGGAAATGGCATAAAGCAGTGATTTCTATTAATCCATCAAATTAGTACTCACAGGGCACCAAGGAGAGCAAGATTAGCTACTAAGCAGCAAGTGTAAAACAGCTATAAATCAAGGTCCCCATCTCTATCCTACCTGTTGGTGGCCCAGTAGATAGAGAGACCTACATTTGGAATTAGGAGTTTTCCCATCTGCAAAATGGGATAATAGTAGCACCAACCTCACCCAGTTAAATGTAAGAATCAAAGGAGATATTTGTAAAGTGCTAGACCTATTCTAAAGTGCTATATCAATACTAGTTTTTTTAGTTGTTATTATTCCAGTCTGTTTTCAAATTTGGGCCTTCAGGCTTCTTCCTGTTCCAACACGATTGGCTCTGACTCCTTCTGAACACTCTTTAGATGGTTTCCCCATCTTTCCCTAATTCTGTCCTGGAGGCTCCATCCAGAGAGCAGCCCATTTTAAGAAACATTCTCTCTTTATTCATGGATCTGGCAGCCAAGGGTATCAGCCTTTGAAAGGCAAAGCCTCTCTAACCAGTTTGGAGACTCTTAAGTTACAATTGCAAGTCCGATTTACATTGAACTTCCTGAAAGGTTCTGCTCCAAAGGTTACAGTCCTGTAACCTCTTATCAAGGCTCCTGGCTGACTCTGCCAGGGAAGTAGGGGAGCCAGCTCAGGCGTGGAAGCCATTATCGATAGGAGGGCTAAACCCCAGCTTCCTGGAAAGATCAGGGCCTTCCACCAAATCCCGATTGAGGAACTGGACCCAAAGAAAGTGACCAACAAGAAAAATTCCCACTGTTGTTCCAAAGGGACAACCTGACAAGCCGCCCTGCTCCCTCATCATAGAGAGGGAACCAGTGCACCACAGCTCCTCTCAGGCAGCCCGGATGATTTGGGAGTCCCCACAAGCTGCAATCTAGCTTTCTGTTGAGGCACTTGAAGCCTGGGATGGGGGACACAGAGTCTGGGACCTTTCTTCCTAGCTGTTTATATTTCAGGTATCCAGATCTCAGAGTCTGCATAGCAAATAAAACTGGGGAGACCTCCCTGATAAATGGCATTGCACAAGAATAGCCTCCAAGATTTGGATTGGATTCCCTTTTGAAGGGAAAGTAGGACCTCCAACGTATATATATGTATAACCACTAGTTTCTAAACTCCAAGAACATCTAAACTGGGCATTCTTAACATTTTGTTGTGGCCTAGACCCTTTGGGCAATTTCATGAAGCCTATACAGACCTCAGAATAATTTTTTGGGGGGCCAAGATAATTAGGATTAAGTGACATACAGCTAGTCAGTGTCTGAGCTTGTCTTTGAACTCAGGGCCTCCTGAATCCAGGGCCAGTCTATCCACTGCACCATCTAGCTGCATCTATAATATTTTTAAATGTATAAAACTCAAAAATGCATAGGATTACAAAGGAAACCAATTATATTGAAATACAATTAGCAAATATTTTTTACTTGTTCACAGATGCAACTAAAAAGGCTAGAAAAAGAACAAATTGAAAGTCGTCAGTTAAATACCAGATTAGAAAATTTGAAATTCAAAGGAGAGATTAATAAAATTGAAACTAAGAAAAGTATCAAATTAATAAATAAAACTAAGAGTTGGTTTTATGAAAAAAACCAACAACATAGATAAGCCTTTGATTAATTTGATCAGAAAAAAGGAAAGAAAAAAAACAAATCACCAGCATAGTGTTCCTAGACTTCAGGTTAGGAATCCCTAATTTAAATTTTATCTCTCCTGGTTTTGGATTAGAATAGGATTAGAAGTCATCTAGTCCAGTTTCCTCAATTTACAGGTGAGCAAAATGAGATTAGGTGTTCCAGGATCTGAACTCAAACCCCCTACTCTAAACAGCACAGTTTTTTTTATGGCAACATGCTGTACTTAATATATAATTGTTGAATGAATGAATGAAGAAAGGCAGATTCAGAGGCAGAAGATTTATATTCAAATCTGAATTACTTATAATCACTTCACCTGAAGCCTCAGTTTTCTCTTTCATAAAATGGGGATCATATTATTTGCATACCTACATACTTCACAGGGTTATTATGAGGTTCAAATAAGATAACTTATCTAAAACATTTCTTAACATCAAGTGTTATATAAAGGTCAGCTATTATTGTGAATGAAGGAATGAACAAACAAAGGAATGAAGGAAGGAATTCCTCCCACTACAGAATCAATCATTTTTCTTCCCATAATGCATCTGTCTTGAGATATTTCTTCCTGTGGCTGGAGACTCCCCTCTTCACCATGCTCACAATTTGCTTCCCTACCTCTCTTCTTTGCTCATGTTTCCTAGCTTGATCTCCCCAAAATATACACCCCTGCTTCTTTCTTCTTATCTCTGCCTGGAGTAGCCTAAGAGTCAAGAGAGTTATTTTTTTCTTCTTTTTAAAATAATTTTTATTTTTCAAAACACATTCAAAAATAGTTTTCAGCATTCACCCTTGTAAAACCTTGTGCTCCATGTTTTTCTCCCTCTTCCCCTAATTCCTTCCTCCCCCAGACAGCAGGTAATCCAATATAGGTTTAATCCAATATAGGTTAAATATGTACAATTCTTCTAAACATATTTCCATATTTATCAGGCTGCACAAGAAAAATCAGATCAAAAGGGGGGGGGGGGAATGAGAGAAAAAAAAATGAAGTAAACAACAACAAAAAAGGTGAAATACTATATTATGATCCACATTCAGTCCTCATACTCTGCCCCTGAGGAAATTATAATATGCAAGTGAGAGGCAGAATGAGAAAAGGAAGTAGTGTTATATAAATGTGGATTTGCAGTAGAACCCTAAATTTAGACCTGGAAGAACCTTAGCGGTCATAGAGTCTAGTAGCCTTGTTTTACAGATGAGGAACTGAGGCAAACAGGATTGAGTGACTTGACTAGGGTCACATAGTTAGCAAGTTAAGTATCTGAGGATAGATTTGAACTCTGATTTAAACCCAGTGTTTCATGTATTGCACTACCTAGCTGACAATTTTCTTTTTTAATTTTTAAATAACAGCTTTTTATTTTCAAAATACATGCAAAGTTTTCAACATTCAACCTTGCAAAACTTTGTGTACCATATTTTTCTCCCTCTCTTCCTCCCATCTCCCTCCCTTAGACAGCAAGTAATCCAATATAGGTTAAACATGTCTAGCTGACTATTATTAACAGCAATAATAATAACAAGATTAGGAGGCAGCAGGAATGGTGGTTAGAGAGCTGAGTTTGGGCTCAGGAAAACTTGGACTCAGGAACTGCTACTCATACATAGTCATTCTGAGAACTTTCTGTGGCCATGGGAAACATGGTTATCACCAAATTGTGCATCATCATAAGTTTTAAGGAGTTTATACACTGGAAATCCCCTGTATCAGTATTCTAGATTGGAGACTATTATTTAAAAAATAATAATAATGGCTTTTTATTTTTCAAAATACATGCAAAGATAGTTTTCAACATTCACCCTTGCAAAACTTGTATTCCAAATTTTTCTCCCTCCCTCTCCCCCTCTTCCCAGACAGCAAATAATCCAATAAATGTTAAACTTGATACAATTTGAAAACTATTATTGATAATAACAATAACTACAAGAAGAAGCATGTCCAAATGAGTAGGGTCCATAGCTTTGTTTAAATGCCACAATGTCTCAAATAACTAAGATGTTATTTTTGTTGAAATTGTTGATCAAAGCAGGTGTTGCCTAATGGTTAGAGAGCTGACAGTTGGAAAGACCTGAATTTTATTTCCATCTTTGACACACACTCTAGGACAAGTCACTTAATATCTTAATGCTCAGGGCAACTCTTAAGATGACAAGTTTGTGGCAAAGGTGCCACAAAATGGTGGAGGATATTTCCTCACCAAGAAATTCCATATATCAATGAAATTACCAGTCTAGACCCTCTCCAGTCCCCTAGTTGTAGTTAACACTAGGAAACTGGACTTGGTCACTGAGCGCGAATGAACCCAGTGCAGCTGAAGAAGACTGCTTCTGGCAGGAAGCATTCTTGGGGTTCCCAGTCTTGTTAGGTACTTGGGCATTTCCATTTTCCATCCTAACTCCCCCATTCTTCTGTCCCTAGGACATCCAGGAAGTGCAGGGATATGTGCTGATTGCTCACAGCCTGGTGAGGAGTTTTCCACTGCAGAGGCTACGAATCATTCGAGGAACGCAGCTCTTTGAGGACAAATATGCCCTAGTCGTTCTGGACAATGGGATTCCCCTTGGGACCACTCCTCCCACAGCGGAGGGCCCCCCTGGCCTTCGAGAACTGCAACTTCGAAGCCTCACAGGTACCCCAAATGAAAGGCATGGTGCATGGAGCCTTGGGTGGGGAGGAGTCCTGTGGGAGAAAGTCAAAAATGGAGGTGACAGTTCTGAGTGCAATCAATATGGTCAGGTCTCACTTTGGATACTTACTAGCTTTGGACATCTCACCTGATCTCTGGGTCTCAATCCTTTTCTTAAATGAGGGAGTTAGACTAGATACCCTCTGAGATCCTTCCCAGCCCTTAATCTAGGATCCTATTGTGAGTGGTAGGAAAAGATACATGGAATAACTTGCTTTTACAGAGAGAATTTGAACTGTCAGTCAGTCAGTCAATCAGTCAACAAGCATATATTAAGTGCTTAAGATACACCAGGGATTGTGCTAAGGACTGAAGCAAAAGGCAAAAACAGACCGGGGCCGAAGGAGCTCTCATTCTAAAGGGAAAAACAATACTAAAATGCTAAGGTCATACAAGATGAATACTGAGTCAAATTTAAAAAAAAAAAAGTTTAAAATTTGTTTTAACATATTTGAGGGAGGGAATAAAATATTTTTTCAAGTGGAAAAAAAAGATGAATCCTGAATAGATAAAGGTAATTTGGAAGGGACCCCATCTGGTTCAACTGTGTGTTTTTTAACAGAGGTCTTATCTAAAAGAGGACTTACCCTAAGATTACACAGCAACTTGGTAACAGAACTTGGATTAGATTCCAGGTCTCCTGACTTTTACCTGAAGTTATTTTTTTGTTGTTGTTGTTTATTTTTCTTTCTTTCTCTTTTTTTTTTTTTTTTTTGAGGCTGAAAATATTTATTTTTTACTTAAGAATTTTTTTTAACAATAGCCTTTTATTTTCAAAATACATGCAAAGATAATTTTTAACACTCATCCTTGCAAAACTTTGTGTTCCAAAATATTCTCCCTCCCTTCTCCCATCCCCTCCCCTGGACAGCAAATAATCCAATATATGTTAAACATACAGTTCTTCTACCATATTTTCACTTTTGTCATGCTGCATAAGAAAAATCAGATCAAAAAGAAAAAAAAATTAAAGGAAAAAAAACAGCAACAAAAGGTGAAAATATTATGTTGTGATCCATACTCAGTGCCCACAGTCTACTTCCTGGATGCAGATGGCTCTCTTCATCACAAGTCTATTGGAATTGACCTGAATCAGGATTTTTTAAAGAGGGAAAGGAGGAAAGGTCTTGCTCTTCCACCAATGATGGCCATGTCATTCTTCTTCTCCTCTCCTATCTTCAGAGATTCTGAAAGGCGGGGTTCTGATCCAGAAGAATCCTCAACTATGTCACCAAGACACGGTTCTGTGGGCTGACATCTTCCATAAGAATAACCGCTTGGGTACCACCTCCATCGACACAAACCACAGCCGAATTTGTGAGCTTCTTTCCCTTCCCTCCATCATCTTCCTGACTCATTCCTTCACCATCCATGTTAATAATGCTAGACCTGACTGTAAAGTTCAAGGAGGTTCACAAATCTCAAAGGAGGTTCCCCCCAACACCCTCATGATGTAGGTGGTCAGTGGGGAAATGGGACCACAGTCATGTAGTTAGGGATGGAAACAATGGCACCTATTCTAATACTGACCAGCACTGCCTTGGAATAATAGCTTGAAATACCCAGACCCTATGTCCCCTGACCTCCTGACTCCTCTCCTTCTAATGCCCATAAAATTTGGCTTCATGACATTTTCTGCTTCCTATGGTTTCTTCTCTATGTCTATTTTCCTTTGTCTCTCCATTTCACTTTTCTGGTCTGACTTGGATGGCTCTGTGCTCGCTCTATCTCCTCCCAGGCAACCCTTGCTCTTCATCGTGTAAATCCGGACAGTGTTGGGGAGAAGGACGAGACAACTGTCAGAACTGTAAGTGTCAGGGAGCCCACCAGGGAAGAGAGCCCTGGGTTTTTTGGGGGGAGGGAGCTGTGCCCTGGGGGCTGGAATGTCAACTCAGCAAGGCATGGGGGACTGATCCCTAATATGGGTGATTCAGTGGGAAGAAACTCACCCCCTGTCCTTCCTCCCTCACCAACAGTGACCCGCACAATCTGTGCCAGTGGCTGTGCTCGCTGCAAGGGGCCCCTTCCCACAGACTGCTGCCACGAGCAGTGTGCTGCTGGTTGCACTGGCCCCAAGCATTCTGACTGCCTGGTAGGTGCCCTTCTGGGATTCTACCAATGACCCCTTGCATCTTCCATCTGCTCTCTTGCCTGCCTCTTTGCTTGCTTGACTTTTTGCTCACTTCTCCCTGAGACCCAGGCATTTGTGGAACTCAGTCTCAGCTCCTTGACCTGGCCCAGGGCCTGCTCTGAAAAGTGACTGGGGGAGGTGGGCACCTCCTAGATAGTTCAGCCCACTTCCCTTCCCCAAGATGCTGGTGTGAGGGTGGGTACCCGGGGAAGGTGGGCACCCGGGGGAGGTGGGCTCTGGACTTCACCCAGATATTCAACATGTTCTGCCTTCTTGTGCCTATCCCCTGGCCCCTAACCCTGTCAGGCCTGCCTCCACTTCAACCACAGTGGCATCTGTGAGCAGCACTGCCCACCGCTGGTGATCTACAATTCAGACACCTTTGAGTCAATGCCTAATCCCGATGGGCGCTACACCTTTGGGTCCAGTTGCGTGAAATCATGTCCCTGTGAGTTCCCGGGAGTGGGAGGAGGGGATTAGTCTAAGGGACCCCTTAAGGGTGAGTCACCCTACACAGTGACTGGAAGTGGGGCTCAGACCCCTGAGATCCCTCTCCTATCGAGGGTAAAGGGGGCAATCCCCCAGGCTGTATTGCCTCTGGGAGGGATGAGCAGTGGAGGGGCTGAAAACTCCCTAGCCTGTGCCCTTGATTCTTTCCAGATAATTACCTAGCTACAGATGTGGGCTCCACATCCTGTACCCTCGTGTGTCCCCTACACAGTCAAGAGGTGACTGCCGAGGACGGAACCCATCGGTGTGAGAAGTGCAGCAAAGCCTGCCCCAAAGGTAGTCCTGATCCCTCCGGACCGGAATTGTCTTTTCCAGACCCTAAACACCCTGTAGAGTTCCAGCTCTGCTGGTCCCCTGTCCCTCACCCCAATCCCAAGTCCCCCCTCCCCAGTCACCCCTCCTTCACCAATCTATAAATGATCACAATCCATTTTTAAAAGAAATATCTCCAAAGATTTCTTTATTCTCTTTTCTTTCAATTACATGTCTTCTCCAGTTCACAGTCAAAGAAATGTAGCTATCAAAACTGACTCAAGATAGAGTATATTTTTATCACATTTTAAAGAGGCCTACTTTGGACTAAAGGTTCATAAATGTGAGGACTATATAGTCAGTTGTACACCTCCCTATAGTTCATATAATACTCAGAATACCTAGACTCAAATGAAAGTTTTCCATATTAATTCTTTCCCAAAAAAATTTTAATTTTTGAAATTTGAGAAATGAATGCAAAATTTCAGACATAATATTTATGTAACTTCTGTAGCACTCATTTTCTGAAAGAACATTTATAAATAGTTCAAATTAGAGATAGTTTTTTTTTTTTAATACAGTACAACTGTTATTCTAATACATAACTCTGTGAACACTGTCAAACACTCAAGTCAACAAGCATTTATAAAGTACTTTCCATGTGTCAGGTGCTGGGCAAAGCCCTTGTGATACAAAAAAAAATAGGCAAAAGCATGGTTTCTGCTCTCAAGGACCTCACAGACTAATGGAGGAGAATGCAAATAATTATGTTATTTTAAAGATGATCTATGCTTTCATTGGTACAGGGATTCTCAATGAGGAAATTCACTAATTTGCTCTGCAATTCAGTTTTAGTTCCAGAGGCATTAAGAGATTAAGTGACTTCACATAACTACAATGTGTCAGAAACAGAACTTTAACTTGGGTTTTTCTAACTTCAAAGGTGGCCCTCCATTCACTACATCAGAGCTGTTTATGTGCATAAATGTATATACATATACAATGATATTATGTAACACATATGTAAATGTACATATGGATACATACATGTATATATAAATAATTCAAGGGGCAGGTAGTTGGTGTACCAGCCCTGAAATCAGGAGGACCTGAGTTCAAATTTGACCTCAGACACTTTACACTTCCAGCTGTGTGACCCTGGGCAAGTCATTTGCCTAATTGCGCCAGCAATAAATAAATAAATAAATGATCCAGGTAAACTCTTAACTACTCTAACCTAACTCAGCCATTTTTCTTACTTGTCTCCTCTCTCCAATACCTTCTCACATCCAAGGTTTGTCTTCCCTTTCCTCCTGGCAGCCCCCTTTATTATTTTGTGGGTAATAGGATGGAATCTTATACCTCCTCACATCCAAGGCTTGTCTTCCCCTTTCTCCTTGCAGCCCCCCTTACTATTTTGTGGGTGATAGGATGGAATCTTGAAGTACAGGAACTCTACACCTCTAGATTTTGACCTAGGTTCAAAGCCAAACTTTATTATTTACTGGCTGTGTGAATTCAGTCCTCAGTTTTCACCTCTGTGAAATAGGGGAGTTGGACCAAATCAAGTCCAAACCTCACCTTGTTCCAACAATATGAGTGATTGTTTTGACTCATGTTCAGCCCTGGGGTGATAGAACTGGGGGAGCTGGGTGCCATGACTAAGCAACCTTCCCTTGACCCTCCATCCCATTCCCTGCAGTGTGTTATGGCCTGGGCATGGGCCACTTGAGATCAGTGAGAGCGGTCAACAGCACCAACATCCAGGACTTTGCGGGCTGCAAGAAGATCTTTGGAAGTCTGGCCTTCTTCCCCGAGACCTTCTCCGGGTAGGTACAGGGGAGACGCAGACTGGGCAGCTCGTGTTGGGCATGTTGCTGAGGAAAGGGAGCAGACAGTTCTGGGGGTGCATGGGCAATAATGGGATGGGGGGAGGACTGGGAATTTGGAGCTGGGAGATAAGGTGTTAAATAACCAGAAAGGAAAGTTGGCTAGCTTGAGGAACACTTCTTTTATCTGTCAATTCCTTGTATGAAAGATCCTCATGGACTCCTCCCTTTCCCTCTGCAGGGACTTGGCTACCAATACTTCTCCATTAATGCCCGAAGACCTCAAGGTCTTTGAGAACCTGGAGGAGATTACAGGTATCCCTTGGTTCCCCCACCGGCCCTTCCCCTCTGCCTTTGGGTACTGGGGCTTCTACCCAGATCTTGCTTCTCTCCCTGGGGCGGTGGGAGGGCCGGGAGGGGAGGTGTGGCCTGCGGGCAGGCCCTGTTGGTAGGCACTCACTGCATTGCCTGGTCATTGTCTCACACCAATCACCCTACCGCCTGCAGGCTATCTGTACATCTCAGCCTGGCCGGACAGCCTCCGTGATCTCAGCATCTTTCAGAACCTCAGGGTGATCAGGGGAAGGGTGTTGCACAAGTGAGTGTTGGGCTGTGTGTCCCAGGATCACAGGGGAGGGGGGAGCTGCCCAGGAGGGGATAAATAAGAAGGGGTGTGGGGAGGTTTGGGGAGCCTATAGCCCAAATACTAACAAGATATACTTTTTAGGGGGAGGGGTTTTAGGCAGGAGTATCTAGGAGGGCCCAAAAGTAGCAGAGAGGTAGGTTAATGGAGGCACTTTTCCAGGACGTAATGAGGACTAAAGAGGGCCCCCCAGATGGAACAGTGTTAGGGGTGCCCCTTGGCTGAGCACTCACCCTTCTCCTTGCAGTGGTGTCTACTCCCTGACGCTGGAGCATCTGGGTATTGGCTGGCTGGGGCTGCGGTCACTGAGAGAGCTGGGTAGTGGGCTGGCACTCATCCATCACAATGCCCACCTATGCTTTGTCCACACGGTACCTTGGAACCAGCTCTTCCGCAACCCCCGCCAGGCCCTGCTCTACAGTGCCAACCGACCTGCCCATGAGTGTGGTAAGGCGGGCACCCCCTCCCTCGAAGCCTTCACTCCTTTCCCCATCCTTTCCAAGGCACCCACATCTGGCTGGCCCTTCTGATACTCACCGACATCCGGTGCCAGGCTCTCGGGGGACTAACCCAGATGCCCCCTGAGCTGGCTGCTGCCCGTGCCTGGTATGCGCACCTGCTTTTGCTAACCACTAGTCTGGCACTGCCCCCTCAGTACCGGTGCCAGTCTTGGCCAAACGCCTTGTGACACTGGCAATTCTCCCTTTTCCCCCATTTAACCCTTGGACTTTCCTGATTCCCAAGTGATCGTTCCCAAGAAGTTTACAGAACTAGGGGGAGTTCCTTAAGGTGCTTGAGTCCTCCCTGGGTTTGAGCTGCCTTCATTCTTCTCATAGAAAGCGAGGGACTCGCGTGCTACTCCTTGTGTGCCCAGGGGCATTGCTGGGGCCCTGGGCCCACCCAGTGTCTCAACTGCAGCCAATTTCTCCGAGGGCAGGAGTGTGTGGAGGAGTGCCGGGTCATGCAGGGGTAAGGAAGCCTGCGGGGGAACCGGAAAGGAGGAGGGAGGCTCTGGGTCCTCCACGGCTCTTCCTCGCTCACCTTCTCACCCCCTCCGCAGGTACCCCCGGGAGTATGTAAAGGAGAGGCGCTGTTTCCCGTGCCATGAGGAGTGCCAGCCCCAGAATGGCACAGAAACCTGCTTTGGATCGGTAAGAGGCTGACAGGGCGGGGGCACTATTCCCGTGTCAGAGAGTTCAGAGTAATAAAGAACCCAGGAGACTTCCAGGTAGAGGCAGAGACTCTCAGGGTTTGAGCATGTGGTTCTGATAATGTGCCAGGATGGACTCGGGACACTGTGTCCCTATAACCAGGTTTGTTGTTCTTCTTCCATTATGTCTGACTCTTGATGACTACTTTGGGGGTTTTCCTGGCAGAAACTGGAGGATTTGCCATTTCCTTGTCCAGCTCATTTTACAGATGTGGAAACTGAGGCAAGCAGGGTTAAGTGACTTAACAAGGGTCACGCAGCTAGTGGTTGGCTATTTCCTTTTTCATTACAGATGAAGATCAGGGATAGATGGTTCGCCTAGGGTCATACAACTTACTAATAAGTGTCTGAAGCAGGACTTGAACTTCCTGTCTTAAGTCCTAGTGCTCCATGCAGTGCACCACTTAATTGTTCTGCAAACCTCAAAGTGCTATATAAATGCTAGCTAGTATTAATATTTTCTTTTTTTCTCTCCATTTAATAGTATTTTATTTTTCCCAATTATATGGAAAGACAATTTTCAACATTCATTTTTGAAAGATTTTGAGTTCCAAAGTTTTTCTCCTTCCCTCCCTCTTTCCTCAAGACAATTTGATATAGGTTATACTATTATTTTTTTCAAAGCATCTTACAGTTCAAGAAACCAAGGCTCCTAAAAATTAAATGATTTATTCAAGGTCACACAGCTGGTATAGTGTTAAAATCTTGGCTTGAACTCAGCTCCTTCCACTTCCAATTCTCTACTTTCCCCCAACACTATGGTATCTAACACTGACTTAATGCTTAAATCCATGCTATGCTACTTCTGACAAATGGTTGTCCACCCTCTGCTTGAATAACTCCAGGAACTGGGGGCTTACTCCCTCTCAAGATAGCTGGCTCAGTTTTTTAAAAAAATATTTTATTTTATTGAGGGTGAATTTATTTCTTTTGTTTTCTATAATAATAACTTTTTACTTTTAAAAATACATGCAAAATTTTATTTTCTTTCTCAGGTTTTTTTTTTTCCTTCTTGATACAAATTTTCTTGTGCAGCAAGATAACTATAAATATGTATACATATACTGGATTTAACATATATTTATTTTTATTTTTTTGCTTTTTGCTGAGGCATTTGAGGTTAAGTGACTTGCCCAAGGTCACACAGCTAGGAAGTGTTAAGTATCTGAGATCAAATTTGAACTCAGGTCCTCCTAACTTCAGGGCTGGTATCTATCCACTGTGCCACTTATCAGCCCCAAGATTTAACATATATTTTAACATATTTACATGTATTGGACTACCTGCCATCTAGGGGGAGGAATGGGGCGAAGGAAGGGAAAATTTGGAACAGAAGGTTTTGCAAGGATCAATGTTGAAAAATTATCCATGGATATGTTTTGTAAATAAAAAAGTAACTGAGGAAAAAACAAAACAAAATACATGCAAAGACGGTTTTCAGCATTCACTCTGCAAAACCTTTCAATCCAAAAATTTTCCCCTTCTTCTCCACCTTCCTCCTCCCCTAGAGAACAAGTAATCCAATATTGGTTAAACATGTGCAATTCTTCTAAGTATATTTTTACATTTATCATGTCATACAAGAGAAATCTCAAAAGGAGAAAAAATGAGAAAAAAAAAAATCAAGCAAAACTCAACAATAACAAAGTTGAAATTACTATGATATGATCCATACTCAGCCCTTACAGCCCCTCTCTGGGTGCAGATGGCCCTCTCCATCACAGTCTATTGGAATTGTCCTGAATCACCTCATTGTTGAAAAGAGCTACTTTATCAGAGTTTGTCATTCCATAATCTTGATGTTACTATGTACAATGTTCTCTTGGTTCTGCTTACTTCACCTATGTCAGTCTCTCCAGGCTTTTCTGACATCAAGCTGGCACAGTTTTTGAATAGCTCTAATTATTAGAAGATTCTTCAATGAGGTTAAAAGCTGTCACGTCACCTTGTCACTTTATTCAGTGTCATTTATTAACTATGTGGTAGAATCTGGTACTACTAGGAAAGTAGTGTACTATTGCTGCTTTATATACTGCCGTGTATAGAAGCACTGCATTAAATCTTTTTTCTTATAGCTTTTTATTTCCCCCAATACATGCAAAGATAGCTTTCAACATTCACCTTTGCAAAACCTTGTGTTCTAAGTTTTTCTCCCTCCATCTCTCACACCTTCCCACAGACAGCAAGCAATTCAATATAGGTTAAACATATGCAGTTCTTCTAAATATATTTCCATATTCATCATGCTGCACAAGACTCAAAAACTGAAATAAAAAAATACACGAGAAAAAAACCCAAGCAAATAAAAAAAGGTGAAAATACTATGTTTTAATCCACATTCAGTCTCTATCGTTTTTAAGATACAGATGGCTCTTTCCATCACAAGTCTATTGGAATCACGTTCAATCTTATGGAGATATTACAGTTTAATAGATTTGGAGGAACTGGGTTCAAATCCAGCCTCTGTATGACCTCACCTAATCTCTCTGAGTATCAATTTCCCCATGTATAGAATAAAATAGTTACATTAAATGACCTCTATGGTTCCTTCTTGTTCTAAATCTATGACTAGATAACAAACATAGATTAATATAATTTATTAGAAGATGATAAATGCATGAGAGAAACCAAGTGTACCAATCCATTGGTTCTAGACAACACAGTGTAATAGAAAGAAATCTGTATTTAAAGTTAAAAGAAAATTGGGTTTAAATCCTGACTCTGTCACTTACTGTATATATGATCTTGGGCAAATAAATTTTCCTTTCTGAGACTGTTTCCTTACCTAAAAAATGGGGAAATGATATTTCTTGTTAAAAAAATAAAATACTAGTAATATCCCATTTTACAAGCTTAATTTTCCCTAACATTCTCCCTTCTAATAATTATAATAAAGATTTTAAAATAAAAGAATATAATATAAGAATATAAGAAATATAATATAAATTATGTAAGAATATATATATAAGATATATAAGTATAAGAAAATATATAAGAATATAAGGAATATAAAATATATATGACATATAAGAAATATGAATATAAAAAATATAAGAAATATAATATAAAGAAATATATATATAAGAAAAATGAGTAAAACTGATATATATACATATATATACACACAGCAGATATATATATACAACACAGATGTTGCAAAGGAAAACACACACACACACACACACACACACACACACACACACACACACCCCAACAAGAAAAATAAAGAACGTGAAAAAAATATGCTTTAATCTGTATTCAGAGTTCCTTAGTTCCCTCTCAGAACGTGGATAGCATTTTTAATCATAGGTTCTTTGGAATTGTCTTGAATCTTTGAAGACAAAGATTCTCTCTATATATTTTTCTTTTTCTTTCTTTCTTTCTTTCTTTCTTTCTTTCTTTCTTTCTTTCTTTCTTTCTTTCTTTCTTTTTCTTTCTTTCTTTCTTTCTTTCTTTCTTTCTTTCTTTCTTTCTTTCTTTCTTTCTTTCTTTCTTTCTTTCTTTCTTTCTTTCTTTCTTTCTTTCTTTCTTTCTTTCTTTCTTTCTTTCTTTCTTTTTCTTTCTTTCTTTCTTTCTTTCTTTTTTGCTGAGGCAATTGGGGTTAAATGACTTGCCCTGGATCACACAGCTAGCAAGGGTTAAGGGTCTGAGGCTGAATTTGAACTCAGGTCCTTCTGACTTCAGGCCTGGCACTCTATCCACTGCGCCACCTAGCTGCTCCATATATATATATATGAAAATCTGATAAGATATGTAATGTTCCACACTCATGGATTGCTTTCTCTACCCTCCCAGCTTCTGCAAAAGAGAAGAAAGGTATCTTCTCACAAACTTTGCTTGGAGCCAAGCTTTGTAATTTTGCAAGATTGATTTTCTTTTCTGATCACATGATCACATAAAATTTTGGTGATCTCTTTCACTCTCATTACCTAAATTCCTTTCTTCTCCCATTCTCCTTTGTTTCTCTCCCCTTCCCCCCTCTCCCCCACCAAGAGCATTGCCTTTTAACAAAGGATTAAAAAAAAAAAAAAAAAAAAAAAGGAAACAAAAAAAATTCAATAAAACTGCTCAGTACATTCTCCCCTCAAAACCCCAACACTCCATTAATGATATATGCCACATTATACACCTGTATATCTCTCCCCTTAAAAAAAAAAAAAAAAAAGGAGTTGGAGGGACAACCTTTATCATCCCTAAAGCACTTATATAAATTCAAACTATTAACACTTATACTCTGGTGCCACCATGGCAGGGAGCTAGTCCTAGGTTATTAAAGGTCATGCCAGTAAAGTTCTGGAAAGCCTTTAACCTAGGTCTGGGTTGGATGGCTTGTCATCTGAGGACCATTTTAATCCAAGTTTGCAGAGACTCCAGGTTGCTTCCAGATGAATAATGATCCTTTCCACACCACTTGGGGCTAGGGACACGGTTTCCCCTAGAAAATCTGCGTAAAATTGTTTGGCCCTCTCTTCCTACCAGACAAGTCTGAAGTATTATAATATTAAAAGATAAAAGAATTATATAATACTATCCATATATTTTATGTATTTCTCAGTTTCTAAATCTTTTTCTCTATTGTTTTCTGGCCTTTGCATGTCCTCTGTGCCTTATACAAAACTTCAAAATTCCCATTTAATTTCTTGTGCCAACCTATGAATATATCTAAATCCTGAAGTCTTGACGCAGAAACCCTAGCTTTCAAAGACTTTCTATTAAGATATTTGATTCAGTTTTTCTCAATTCAACGTCACCTACTATGAACCAGGCACAGTACTAGAATCTTTAGATAGATCAAAAAAAAAAAAAAAAAAAGAATTGTTCTTGCCTTTGGAGGAGCTTACCTCCTACTGGAAGGAAAGAGCACATATTCATATCCATAAATACAGAGTAATTTAGGGAGGAAGTGACCACCAGTAGATGGGGGATTAAGGAAATCGTCATGTAAGAGATGATCCCTCAATTCTTTCCCTTTAGGGAAAGAAGATTCTGAGAAGCAGAGGGGAGGGGAGGACATAAATGCATTTCAGAGACACAGAGGACAGCCTATGTTTTAAAAGGCTTGGAAATGGAAGACAGAGTCTCAAGATCAGAAATCAGCCGGTTCTCTCTGTCCAACAGTTCTGGCTAGAACCCTGTTTATGTGTGAAAGATGGTCTTATGAGATTAGTTAGTCAATAAGCATTTAATGAGTGCTGATTATGTGTTAGGCACTAAAGATACAAAGATAGGCAAAAAAAAAACCTCTCTGTTCTCAAAACTAATGGATTCAGAGAGGCAGGTGGTAGCCATATTAAAGAGTTTTCCTGAACATAACTGGAAGTTCAAGGAAGCTATTGATTTTTTTTTTTTTTAAGCAGGGTACATACTTGTATTTAAAGGAAGATTATTTTGGCAGTTGTATGAAGGACAGACTAGGGGCAACTATGTGGAGAAATGAGTAGTGCAACCAGGTCTTGCGTTCAAATCCAGCTTCAGATGCTGTGTATCCCTGGGCTAGTCACTTAACCATATTTGCCTTAGTTTCTTTATTTGTAAAATGAGCTGGAGAAGGAAATGGCAAACTGCTCCAGTATCTTTGACAAATGGGGTCACACAAATGAAATGACTGAACAGAAATGAAGGACGGAGTAGAGAGCTGAAAGATTGGAAGCAGGGAGACCAATTAGGGGACTATTGCAATAAATTGTATTGTAAGAGGTCACAAAGACTATAATTAATAGTGTCTGGTAAGTAGAAAAAGGAAGAGGGATTCAAGAGATATTATGGAGATAGAATCAACTGACTGACTCTGAGGTGGTGAATCAATATGACTGGAGAAATGGTGGTGACCCAAAAGCAGAAAGCTTAGAACAAGGAAGGTTAATGAGAAAAAATATTGAGGTCCATTTGGTGCATAACAAGTATGAGATGATTACAGGGCATCCAACTGGAGGAGTCTGGTAATAGTTGGCAATAAGAATGAATTCAGAAAGAAAGAAACTAGATGAGATAAGACCCTAAAACAGGGGTCTTTAAACTACGGACCAGATGCAGTAGCTGAAGACGTTTATCCCCCTCACCCAAGCTATGAAGTTTCTTTATTTAAAGGCCCACAAAACAGAGTTTTTGTTTTTACTATAGTCCGGCCTTCCAACAATCTGCGGGACAATGAACTGGCCTCCTATTTAAAAAGTTTGAGGACCCCTGCCCTAAGAGAATGGAGAGAGACAATTAGAGAAACAGAGACAGAAAAAGATACGCAGAGAGAGAGAGACATACACAGAGAAAGAGATAGATAACTACCCAGAGAGGAAGGCTCAGGATGGAGCTGATGCTGGGGAAGAGTGAGCTGTGGTTTGGTGACCCCGAAAAGGAAACTTGAGAAGGATCTGACAGAAAGCCAGGAAGAGAATTAGGGGTGAGCAGCCAGTGCCTTAGAAGGCACAGATGGACAGAATATCCAGGAGGGGAGGAGGATCAACAGTGGGCAAAGCTGCTGTGAGGTCAAGATGGGAAAACCAAACTTGGAAGGGAGCAGGTAGGAGATTACAGGTGACCTTGGAGAGAGCAGCCTCTGCAGAGTGATGGAGCCAGAAAGCAAAGGTAGAGAAGTATGTGGGAGGTGAGAAGTACTTTGTTAAAATCTTGGCTAGAGAGCTGAAAACAGCTTTAAAAGGACAATAGCTTGAGGGAGTGAAAGAATTCAGTTAAAGGTTTTTTTTTAAAGACCTGGACCTGTTTGTAGGCAATGGGGCAGGAGCCGGTAGATAAAGAAAGTCTGAAAAAGAGAAAAGAAGTCATCAAAGAGGTCTGTAGTGAGAGGACATGGGAGGTGACAGAATCAAGGTCAGAGGAGCAGGCTTAGTTGACCTTGACAAGAAGGGGATCTTTTCCTCAGGGACTGTGGATGAAGAGTTCGAGAATGAGGAGAGTTAGTTTTGTGGTGTGGGATCATGAGAGGAGGGGTTCCTGGCTGGCCTGGAAGCTGGCCTTGGTTTTCTTAACCTTCCTATCAGTAGAAAGAGGATTGATACTGATAAAACTCACTGGGTCACAATTAACAAGATAGTCTGATGCTTGTTTTGGGTCTGGGGAAATGCTAGGTTGAAGGGAGGCTCTAAAAGTCCGAAGTGAGTTTCAATTTTCTTATTTTCTTTCTTTCTTTCTTTCTTTCTTTCTTTCTTTCTTTCTTTCTTTCTTTCTTTCTTTCTTTCTTTCTTTCTTTCTTTCTTGCTTTCTTGCTTTCTTGCTTTCTTGCTTTCTTGCTTTCTTGCTTTCTTGCTTTCTTGCTTTCTTGCTTTCTTGCTTTCTTTCTTGCTTTCTTGCTTTCTTTCTTTCTTTCTTGCTTTCTTTCTTTCTTTCTTGCTTTCTTCTATTCCAAATACATGCAAAGATAGTTTTCAACATTTCCTTTTACAAAACTCCCTACTATCCCCTCCCACAGACAACAAGCAATCTGATATAGGTTAAAAGTGCAATAGCTAAATATGTGCATTCCTTCTAAGCATATTTCCATATCAGTCATGCTGCACAAGAAAAACCAGATCAAAAGGTGAAAGAAGGAAAAAAATACGAGGGGAAAAAAACTCAAATAAACAACAAAAAGTGAAAATACTGTGCTTGGATCCCCATTCAGTCTCCATAGTTCTCTCTCTGAATGCAGATGGCTCTTTCCAACACAAGTGTCTTGGAATTGCCCTAAATCGAGGTTTCAGTTTTCTAAATGGAAAAGTAGCCTGGCTTTCTTCCCTGACTGTGTGTCCCTGTACAATCCTCTCACACCACTTCTTCTCCCTCAACCACTTCTTCTCTATACTCTTAGGAGGCTGACAAATGTGTAGCCTGTGTCCACTTCAAGGACCCCCCTTCCTGCGTGGCCCGATGCCCCAGTGGGGTGAAGCCCGACCTCTCCTTCATACCCATCTGGAAGTATCCAGATGATGAGGGCATTTGCCAGACCTGCCCCACCAACTGTACCCACTCGTGAGTTGGGGGACACTTACTACAGTGTTGGGGATGGAGCAATCCATGCTTCCCTCTCTGTTAGACTCTTATTTTTGCATGAGGGAATCAGAGGGGAATTGGAAGTGGGGTATTCTCTGAAATTGATTGTGAAAGGACAGTGCTCTCTGACCTGATCCCTCTGAGACTTCTTTTTAAACACTGGGGAGGGAAAATGTGGATTAGGTACTTTTACCCCAATTCCCAACCTCTCTACTGTGGCTCAGGAAAGGGGGGACAGATGGTAGTGTTTGGGATGGGGAGCCTTTCTCCAGGCTAACACATGTTTTCCTGCAGCTGTACTGTATTGGATGAAAAAGGCTGTCCTGCTGAGCAGAAACCCAGGTGTGTTTGATCCCCAGGAGCTCCCTTGTTTTGTCCACAGAAAGGGTATTGGGGCCCGGGATGGCTAACCAAACACAACAGCCTTGTCCCAGCCAAGCCTCCGGCTCTCACCCCGGAGGACCTTTTAGTGTCCACCTTTCTACCCAAGCCCAAATGGCCACCTCCAACCTTCAGCTTTTGGCCGTCACCCCATCATCCAACTGGGCCTGCCCAGGAGCCTCTCCTCCCTCACACACCGAGAAGCTGCTGCTGTTATGGTAGGGTATCTCACCTCTCCCCGCTTCCTCTCCTGTCTCCCTCCAGCCCCGTGACCTCCATCATTGCTGGGGTGGTTGGGGTGCTTCTAGCGCTCATCATAGGCTTGATCATCGGCATCTTGATTAAGCGTCGGAAACAGAAGGAACGGAAGCACACCATGAGGAGGTTGCTCCAGGAGACCGAGGTGAGAAGGGACGGTCCGAGGGTCCGGCGGGCCTCGGAGGGGGGACAGCCAGCCGACCTCTGACAACCTCCCTCCCTTCCCTAGCTGGTGGAGCCCCTGACGCCCAGCGGAGCGTTGCCCAACCAAGCCCAGATGCGAATTCTAAAAGAGACAGAGCTGAGGAAAGTGAAGGTTCTTGGTTCTGGGGCCTTCGGCACGGTCTACAAGGTCAGCAAGGGGGCTGGCCCAGGGGGGCAGGGCCTGGAAAGGGTGGAGGGCAAAGCTTAGGGTGAGGGATAAAGCAAAAGGGTGAGAGTGGGCCGAAATCCCATCTCCCTGAATTCTCACATCTGTCCCTTCTCCCCACCATACAAATCAGCACCCTCCTCATTGCCCCTCTGGACTATTGCATAGGTTCCTCCCTCATGTTTCTCCTTTCTCCAGCTCATCTTCACACAGCTATCAAACTGACTTTCCCTAAAGAGATTATGTCCTGGGGCAGCTAGGTGGTGCAGTGGATAGAGCACCAGCCCTGAAGTTCAAATCTGGTCTCAGACACTCAATACTTCCAGCTATGTGACCCTGGGCAAGTCACTTAACCCCAATTGCCTCAGGGGGAAAAAAACCCCTCCAGTGACTCCCTCATTCGTTGTCTCTAGGATAAAATATAAACCCCTTTATTTGGCATTTAAACCTCTTCACCATCTCATTCCAGTCTATTGTTCCAGATTTTTTTTAAACATTTTATTTTATTTAGCTTTTTATTTTCAAAAAATATGCATAGTTTTCAACACCCACCCTTACAAAATCTAAATTTTTCTCCCTCTTCCCCCACTCCCTCCTAAGTAATTCAATATATGTTAAATGTGTGCAATTCTTCTACACATATTTCCACAATTATTATGTTGCACAAAAAAAATCAGCTCAAAAAGCAAAAAAATTTAAAAAGGAAACAAAAAGCAAGCAAATAAAAACAAAAAGGGCGAAAATACTGTGTTGTGATCCCCATTCAGCCCCTATAGTGCTCCCCCCCCTTCCAAATTTATTATATAAAAAAGTAATCCCCTTGAAGAACTCTGCAGTCCAGCCAAACTGTCCTGTTTTCAATCTCTCTCACCTAATATTTCATTTCCAGTCTCCATACCTTTGCAAAGGCTGTTGCCCATTCCTGGAGTGCATTCCCTTTATGACATTGGTTTTTAGAATCCTTAGCTTCCATCTCTTTACAAATTCCCCTTCTGAGCTTCTAGTCGCCAACTTCTTGTACTTCACTTTGCACATATGCTGTATCTACTTATGTGTGTCTGGGTTTCTCTGATGGAATGTGACTCTCTAATGAGCAGGGATTTGTATCTCTACAGTTTTGAATATTTGCATAATGGGAGCTTCAAAAATGCTTGTTTAATTCATTGGCCTATTGCTAATGGATTAGGGTAAGAAGCTATAAATCGAAGCCCCAGGGGTAAAAGGAGAGATCTGAGAAGAAGCCCGAGGGGTTTTGGAAAGGCAGAACTGGGTTGGGATTGGTCTTCCCTTTCTAACTCCCACGTTTTCTCTCTTGCTCAGGGTATTTGGATCCCTGATGGTGAAAGTGTGAAAATCCCAGTGGCTATCAAGGTGTTGAGGGAAAACACATCCCCCAAAGCCAACAAGGAGATCTTGGATGTAAGGTTCTTGTCCCTTCACCCTCTCACCTGCACCGCAAGGATGTGGGATACCACGGGGCCCTTTGGGGAAGAGTCAGGACCCAAAGAAGACTGAATTTTGGTTCAGAAGATCTCACTGGAATCTTGTCATTGCTAAACAGAGCTAGCCTGACTTTGGCAAGTGACTGAGTTTCTCCGTGCCTCCATTTCCCCCTCTATAACTCTCTGAGAGAGTCCGAATCCTCTGATTCCAGCCGTATGAGCTGTTGTTTAGCCTTTCTCCTTCTCTGTAGTGAGGTTAGAGCAGCCTTCTCCAATTCTGATCCTCAGCATGCTCACACCAGGTCATTGTATAGTGGGGATGGGGATCCCTATGCCCTTCTAAGTCTCCCTTGGGCCTCCAGGAAGCGTACGTGATGGCAGGTGTCGGCTCTCCCTATGTGTCTCGCCTTCTGGGCATCTGCCTGACATCCACAGTGCAGCTGGTGACCCAGCTGATGCCCTATGGCTGCCTCCTGGACCACGTTCGAGAAAATCGAGGGCGGCTCTGCTCCCAGGACCTCCTCAACTGGTGTGTGCAGATTGCCAAGGTACGGCACAGGGATGCTTCTCTCATGGCTGTTCTTCCACAGTTTCCCCAAGATCTCCAAGAATGAGCCCCAAAATGTGCCTTCCTCACTCCCCAGGGCCTTCATGAGTGAACCCCAACATGTGTCCTCCAAGTCTTCCCCACCTCCCAAGACCTTCATGGATGAACCCCAACATGTGTCCTCCAAGTCTTCCCCACCTCCCAAGACCTCCATGAATGAGCCCCAACATGTGTCCTCCAAGTCTTCCCCACCCCCCAAGACTTCCACAAGTGAACCTCAACATGTGTACTTCATGTCTTCCCCACCCCCCCAAGACCTCCATGAATGAGCCCCAACATGTCCTCCATTCCTTTGTTGCCACCTCCCGACCCCCACCCTGCCTCGTTTCTGGAGAAGGCTATGGATTTGTAAACTGCTGCAGGGTCAGTTCTGTGCCTCCAGAACTGAGCAGGAAGGAAAATTATCTAGACTCTCCATCTGTAAAATGAATGATTCCAGGGGTCCTCAAACTTTTTAAACAGGGGGCCAGTTCACTGTCCCTCAGACTGTTGGAGGGCCAGACTATAGTAAAAATAAAATCTTTGTTTTGTGGGCCTTTAAATAAGCTTCATAGCCCTGGGTGAGGGGGATAATCGTCCTCAGCTGCCGCATCTGGCCCGCAGGCGTAGTTTGAGGACCCCTAAATTCTAGAGAAAGTGGGACTGGTATGCGAAGCCCTACACAACCATTGGATCCTGTCCTCTGCCTCTGATCTAGGGGATGAATTACCTGGAGGAGGTTCGGCTAGTACACAGAGACCTGGCTGCCAGAAATGTGCTGGTCAAGAGTCCCAACCACGTCAAGATCACTGACTTCGGACTGGCAAGGCTCTTGGACATCGACGAGACGGAGTACCACGCAGATGGGGGCAAGGTGAGGGGCTTCAGAGAGCTGGCAGGGAGGGGGAGGGAGCGCCTCGTGGGCAGTGTATGTCTGCCTTCCTGGAAGCAACAACGAAGCGGGGTCCCCGCCCCACCTCGGGGGTGGTCTGTGTGACTCCGCTATCTCCCCACGCAGGTCCCCATCAAGTGGATGGCCCTGGAGTCCATTCTCTGCCGAAGATTCACCCATCAGAGCGACGTGTGGAGCTACGGTGAGAGCAGCAGAGTGCCCTTATTAAGGAGGGCTTCACTTTGTCCTAAGGAGGTTTTGTGTGATTTTGGCAAGTCGCTTAAAGAGCAGTTTGTGGCTTGTACTTTGGGGAAACCATTGTAAATGGGAAAGAGAATGGGAATGGGAAGAGAATAACGCAGAGACCAACCAGAAAATTCTATAATAGTGCAGGCAAGGGAGGGGGAGAAGGAGACGGAGGTGGGGGCCACTGAGGGCCAAGCTTCATCCTTTTATCCACAGGGAATCCAGGACTCGGACGCATTAAATGGTTGGCTCAGGTTGACAGTTAATGTCTGATTCTGGATTTGAATTTGGCTCTTCCTAAGCCCAGATCTCACATTCAGTCTAGGGGCAGAACTGAGGAGGGATGAAGGAGAGGGAGAGGGGAGGTGGTGAGCCTGGTCAGTCGGAAGGAGAGTGGGGCCTTCAACACAACCGGGGAATTTTTGGAGGCGGGGAGGGCTTCAGAGTGTGGATGGGGAGAGATGGGACCAGTTTTGGCCGTAATGATTAATAATTAACAAATAATAATTAATAATTGGCTGGACAGTCAATCAGAGGCGTGTGCTTAGTAATAGGAGACAAATTCAGGAGAAAGGCTAAGTCTGGATATTTAGCTTTGGGAATCATCTATTTAGAGAAAATAATTGAACCCAGGGGAGCTGGATGAGATCATCGAGGAGAAGATGAGATGGCCCAGCATGGGGCCGTGGGGAACATTCACAGTTGGGTGATGAACCCAGAAAGGAGACTGAGGAAAATTAGTCAGAGGGAGAGGAGGGGAATCAAGAGAAAGTGACAGCGCCAAAGCTGAGTGAGGAGTCTCCCAGAGGAAGGTGGTCAGCAAGGAGAAAAACCATGGGCTGCTTTAGAATTGGGAGCCTTGGAGAAAGCAGCTTCTGCAGAGGGCAGAGCTAGAAGCCCGATGGCTGGAAGCTGAAAAGTGAATGGAAGGGAGGGAACAAGGATTAATTAGCATCCTCAAAACAGTCCTAGGAGGTGAGTGCTAGAATTATACCCATTTTTGAGTTGAGAAAACTGAGGCAGATAGAGGTAAAGTGACTCACTGAGAACACAAATATAGCTGAGGACATATTGAACTCAGGACTTCCCAACTCTAGGCCCAAAGCTCTGTTCATTGCGCCACCTAGCTGGGAGGTAAGGAAGTGAAGTTAACAAATGTTTACCAAATGTGTGATTTGTTAAATGCTGTGATTTCTTGCAAAATTATAGGGACGTGGGAAGGAAGAGGATATAGAGTGGGTGATAAGAAGAAATGGGAGTGTAGGATGGCCATGACGCCCATGATTGCATTAGTAAATGATTAGTAAAAATTAGGGAAAGGAACTCCCCATGTAGAATACTTCCCCTCTTGAAGGGGGCTGATACCTTCTCTGAAGCTTTATAGCAGTGGTTCTCAAACCTTTGTTCTCAGCATCTTCATGTTGTTAAAAAAACTAATGAGGATCTGTTCAGAGTTTTTGTTCACATGGGTTATATTTACTATATTAGAAATAAAAAATAATTTTGAATCTGTAGACCCTCTGAAAGGGTTTCAGAGACCCCAACAATTCTTTGGACTACACTTTGAGGACCACTGCTTTATAGTCTTAGGAAAGAATCCAGGTTTTCCTGGCTTGGAGGCCTGCTGACTGCCTCTGGGACCCAATGCTGAGCGACGGGGAGCTGGGATAAGAACCCAGAAAGCTGGATGAGGGAGACCATCCTCCCCACAACCAAGGGAAACCCGATCCTTAGAAATGGGGGAAATAGGAAGGGGAATGGCCGAGGCTCCACGTCTCTTGGGTCCATGATGATAAAATGGGCTTGGGAGAGAGACACCAGAGCAGACTGCCAGCCATGGTCAAGTCCTGTCTCCCCACACCCACCCCCAACCAAGCTCAAGGACCTCAAGGCCTGTAGCCGTTGCTGCTATTCTGAGGACTTCTCTCTCTCTCCTCTCAGGGGTGACAGTGTGGGAACTGATGACCTTTGGGGCTAAGCCGTATGAGGGGATTCCGGCCCGAGAGATTCCGGACCTGCTGGAGAAGGGGGACCGGCTGCCTCAGCCCCCCGTCTGCACCATCGATGTCTACATGATCATGGTTAAATGTAAGGGACAAGACCATAATTCTCAACATTGCGTTACTCACGTTTATAGAGTCTGACAGTCGATGAAGTATTTTCTTCCAGATATTCCTGTGAGCTACAGAGTGTAGGTGTTGTTATTAAACCCAGTTTACAGATGAGGTAACTGAGTCTCAGAAAAGCTAACTTACAGGGGTCACATGGCTGATGATCATGGGAACCAGGTTTTGAACTAGGATTTCAGAAGGTGCTTTTTATGAAATCCTGAATAAAAGGAGCTTCTGTTGGTTTATTTCTTCAATTTTCTCATTGGAAAAAGGATTCTATAATAGTATCCCTCCAGGTTTTTTGCAGATCAAATGAGAAGTAAAATATGTAGTTTATTAAATCCTAAAAACATTGTTTTGAGCTGGAAGGGACCTTTATAGGTCATCCAATTGAACCTCTGAAATTTATGGATAACAAAGATAAAACACAGTCAGAGAAATAGTAACAGAGCCAGGGTTTGAACTCAAAACACAGAGATTTGAATTCATGTCAGAGAAGGCCTGGCCCAAAGGGTGGCTCAAGCACTGCGGATGGACTTCCTGTCCTTGACAAACCAACGGGTTTTTCTGGCTGTTGAGGAGGCTCTTTTGTTCCCCTATGCCAGGTTGGATGATTGACTCTGAGTGTCGGCCTCGGTTCCGTGAGCTGGTTACTGAATTTTCACGAATGGCCCGAGACCCTCAGCGCTTTGTGGTTATTCAGGTACTAGGACTCCAAACTGCCCCCAAGCTGCATTCTACCCTGTCCACACAGGAAAGGGGCAAAACTGAACAGCAGAAGTCCTGAGTCTCCCCTGCTCTTCCGGGATTTTCCCTCAAACTTATCACAGCCTCCCCCGCTTTGTCCTTCCCAAACCCATCCCTACAGCAAAACATTTCTTTCTTAAAACTCTATGGTGTTATCTCCCTTGCCTCCAATTTTTGTACCCACCCAAGTGAGCGTGATTGTCCTATTCCCCCATTAGAATGAGGATTCTGGCCCAGCCAGCCCGCTGGACAGCACTTTCTACCGCTCACTGTTGGAGGAAGATGACATGAGTGATTTAGTGGATGCCGAAGAATACCTGGTGCCCCAGCAAGGCTTCTTCTGCCCTGACCCTCCTCTGGCTCCAGGTCCTGGAGGCACTGCCCATCGAAGGCACAGAAGTTCTTCTACGAGGGTAAGGGGGTAGAGGCAATGTCCATTGGGAAGGGAACCCCCAGCCTGTTCCCATCTTGTGTCTCCAGCCCAAAATGACTCCCCTTCATTCACACCCTCATAATGACCTCCTATTCTTGCCCCCAGAGTGGCGGGGAGCTTCCAGGAGGACTGGAAGGCGCTGAAGAGGACCCTCCACAATCTTCAGCAGAACCTTGGGAAGGGACTGGTTCTGATGTGTTTGATGGGGACCCTGGAGGGAGCCCTAAGGGACTAAAGGGACTCCCCCCTCGAGACCTCAGCCCCCTGCAGCGCTACAGTGAGGATCCGACAGGACCACTGCCCCCTGAGATGGATGGCTATATTGTCCCACCTGTCTGTGGCCCCCTGCCTGGTATGGTTACCCCGATCTGGGAGCTAAGGTTAAGTGACTTGCCCAAGGTCACACAGCTAGTGTTATATGTCTGAGGACAGATTTGAACTTAGGTCCTCCTGACTTCAGTGCCAGTGCTCTAGCCATAGCTCCATCAAGCTGTCCCATGAACCTTTTTCTTCCAAGGGTTTGAGCTAGTTCTGGAGGGAGGAGGGACCTTTCCTAAGCCAAGGCCTAAGTACTCCCCTAGAGAGGAAAGCTCTCTTTTTGGTAGGGATATATAGCTCAATTTCTCTGACATTCAAGATTTTTTTTTCTTCAACAGAATACGTGAACCAGCCAGAGGTACATCTACCACCCCCTTCTCCCCGGGAGGGGACCCTGACTCCCCCTCACCCATCCATCTCCACCTTGGAACGTCCCAAGTTGCCTCCTCCAGGGAAGAATGGAGTGGTCAAAGACACATTTACCTTTGGCGCAGCTGTGGAGAACCCTGAGTACTTGGCCCCCCATGGTGGGGGTCCCCTTCATCTTTCTCCAACTTTCTCCAGCCCAGCCTTTGACAACCTCTACTACTGGGACCAGGATCCCCCTGATCGAGGAGCTGCCCCTAATGGCTTTGCAGGGACCCCTACGGCCGAGAACCCCGAGTACTTGGGTTTGGATATGCCTGTGTGATCTCTGGAAGACCCAGATGCTGAGAACCTTTGAAACTCTGCAATGCACTTACCATGTTGGGGGGTGGAGGAGGGAAAGACTATGCCCCAGTCTCCCTATCTGGCCAGAGCGAGAAGGGGATTGTCCAACAAGACAGAGGATTCTGGGTCACTACTATCACATTGCCCCTTCTGGCAGCTCTGAGGTCCCCGGCCCCTGCTGGGAGTCTATTTATTGGTTTCCGAGCTCCAAATACCTATACTGGAATTTTGGTTTGGAACATGACTGCAATTCAGGTGTACATGGTCAATTTCCTTTGGTGGACACGTGCCCCAGGCCATCTCCTGCTCCTTCTGCTCCTGGGTGCCCCAGCTATGGTTCCCACAGCAAGGGACATCAGAGATGTCCAAGGGGAGACGGAAAAAAGACACACGCTCAGAGATAACGCACTTCCATCTCCAGAGACTGAGCACCCAACTGACTTGTTTCTGCCCTAAATGGATGATGGAGGCAAAGAGGGCGTTGGGAGTAGGGGAAGGACCTCCAGATCCCCAAATCCCTTGTACATTGTTTCCTTGGAATTTATTTTTTAATTTCTTTTTTTAATGATGAGAAGAGGGTGTATTAGTGCACCATCTTCCCTGCAAATATATTTTGGAAAACAGCTGGGCTCCTGGCCTGTGTTTGGGGATCCCTCTGTACTTTTCACCCACCTTGTCCTTCGTAGCTTACACGCATCATCAGCCCTGTCCAAGGGAGCTAGAGCTGGGCGGCAGGGCCCTGACAAGAACTGGGTGATGGGGGTGGGGTGAGCGATGGGGTCTGAAACCCCTTCTCCAAGACAAATCCAGGGGAGTGCAAGGTCCGAGTGAGCTAGATTTAGTCCAGGTGTGAGGGGTAGCAGAGTAGCTTAGTGAATACTGGGCCTTAGAGACAGGAAGATCTGACATTCAAGGTCTCCCTCTGATACATATTAGCTGTGTAACTTTGGGCTGGAAACCCTAAATTCTGAAATGTTCCAGGCAACTTTCTGAGGAACTTCTGCTCGGGAGTTCCCTATGCTGATGAAATCACAGGCCAGGACCAATAAACACATACGTATTCAGAATGGGAAGAAGACCCCCTTCCCTGGGGGTCTCCAAGCAAAGGAGAACTTTGTGAGCTTGGGGAAGGAGCCATCAGATACAATGGAACGGAAACCCACTGAGCTCCACCAAATCTGTTTCTTGATAAGCATTCCAATCCCCTGGTAGAAAGAGGGGTTTACCCGTGTGTTTAGGGTGGGCCCGGGAGGACTGGGACAGGGAAGGACAGTTGCTTAAACCCAGATTTCTGTGCATTGTTTCCCTCCCTCCCTCCTTTTTGCTTGCTGCTCCTTCCGGTTGAATGCTTTCTAAGCTGAGAAGACACCTCCCAGAGGGAACCCAGCCATCGCCTCCCACCTCAAGCTGGATATACACAGAGGGGAAAGAGTAGCAGTGTCACTTTATTGCCAACAATTAGTGTTTCCCCTAGAGTAAGGGGATGTTTGTATGTGGGAAATAAATTAGAAGTTGGGTGGCACCTCGTTGGCACTGCCAGGTAAGGGAGGGTACAGGCATCTTTGAGGCACTGTGTGTGTGTGCGTGCGGGCACGCATGTGTATGTATGACGTTCCTATGAAACACTGGGGATGGAGAGGGAGGGGCTCTCCCCTCTCTTCTGAATCCTCTTGGGAAGGGGGAGGGGGGGGAAACAGCCAGGCTGGTACCTGGAGTCTCCAAGGCTCTTGCCCCTGGCTTCATCAAGAAGTTGGCCGGCATCTCTCAGCACAGGCGGGCGGGGAGAGGGGAACAAGACCGGGAGGACTGGAGGGGACCAAAGCTTGGTCAATGAGATAGGTTCTCGTCTTGATCTCCACGGAGGGAGGACTTGATGAAGATGGAGAGGATGCTGCTGGGCGAGGGGCACCCAGGACAGAGGGCGTGGGGAAGGAGCCCTGGCCTTGCCGGCTCACAGGATGACACAAGGTGGGCGGCTATTGGTGATTTTTTGCAGAGGCTCTCCGCTACTGGCTCTTCGGATAGCCTCGATGAGCTGAGGGAAGAGAAGGGAAATTGGTGAGAGGGCACGGAACGAGCCCCCCCATCATCCCCTCCCTGCTACTACTCACATCCTTTTCGTAGGGAAACCCCCCATTCTCCAGCTTGGAAAAGACCAACTGCCCATTGATCTCAATCTCGAAGGCTCCTGATGGGAAGAAAGGGGGAAGAGCTTGAGGGGTCAGAGATCAGGAGAACACCCTCTCCTCCCCCCCAATGTGGATCATACAATCCCATCCCATACACTCCCTGGGCTTCTGCTTCCTCAGAGCCAGCTACTTACTAAAGTCACCTCAGTCCAGGAAAGGACTTGGGCCGAAGGGACTGGTAGTTTGCATGGGCAGCACCTGGAGACCCAGGTCTCCTCCTTGTGTCCTGTACTAGGGGCCAGAAGGCCTGCGCTTGCCACTTCTCAGACACACCGGCCTTCTGGCTATTCGAGGAACAAGATCCTCCATCTCTTGGTGCTGGGCCTTCTCTGACCCTTGCTCGGCCTGGAATGCTCTCCCTCCTCCATCCCAACGACTGACCTTGGCTTCCGTTAAATCACAACTAAGATCCCAATTTCTATAGGAAGCCTTCCCCAGTCCCTCTTAATTCCAGAACCTTCCTTCTGTCAATTACTTCCTATTTATCCTGTAAGTAGCTTGTCTGTATATGTGTTTGCATGTGGTCTCTCCCGCTGGATTGTAAGCTCCTTGAGGGCAGGCCCTGCCTTTTGCCCCTTTGTCTCTCCAGCACTAAGCACAGCCTGTGGCACACAAGAAGGACTCAATAAGTATTTAATGAATTGAATCAGATGGATGCCTGGGAAAGATCCTTTACTATAGAAGCTAGAAGGGCCCTTCGAACTCAATAATTCATTTTTACAGAGGGTCAAACAGCTTCAAAGAAGTTAAACGATTTGCCCAACGTCACAAAGTAGGGGTGGTCAGAAATGAACCAAGGTCTAATGGATGCTGATGACCTTTTCATTATTCTGCGTAATTTTCTTTAATCACTCATTTTTGAATCTTTATTGTCCACATCTGTACAAGAGGACACAAAATCCTGCTCTCGATGGAGCTACTTGGGGAATCAAAGGAAATAAAGCCTGTGAAAGCACATTAGGTCTTGATGGATTTGAATGGATATTATCCCAGTCACTTCAGGTCCAATCTTGCTAAATTAGGTTTCCCAGGCTGGCCATTGACTTTTCTACCATAGTAACTCACAATGCCTACCTGCTAAACAGCACAGGATTTTCTGAGAGGAAGTGACTCACAGACAAAACTGAGGATTTGGGTCCTTGAGAGCAGGGGTCTGGATTTTGTCTTTGCCTTTCTTGTGCCTTACATATAGCAGGGGCTGTGTGAATGCTGGTTGGATGGACAGGGATTGAGGACCCCCTCCCCTTTTCCTAATGTAAAATCTCCCAAGACCTGCCCTTGCCCAGTGCCTCCCATCCCCAGTTCCAAGGATTTCCTTCCATATCTCCCCTACCCCGGGATGCTCCTCACCAGTGCCCCCAAGGCGTGACTCAATCTCAATGCCAGGGTATTCTTCCTTCACAGCACTAGCCAGCTCCAGATAGGTGGACTCAAATCCACAAGGTTCACTGCAGGAGCAAGAGTTTGGGAGTTTTGTTTTTTAGGAAAGAAGGGAAGAGAAGAAGAAGGAAGATAAAAGATTTGAAGAGAAAGGAGATAAGAGGAAGCGGGAAAAGATGAGGGGAAAGGAGGGGATAGATAAGTGGAGAAAAGGGAGAAGGATAGACAGAGGACATGAGAGGGAAATGAAGGAAGGAGAGTGGAAGGATAAAGGAAGAAAAGTAAAGAGAATAGGAGGAATGAAAAAAGGAAAGAGGGATGATAGGACCAGAGATGAAGAATGAATAAGGGGAAGAAAAGAAGGGGATGGAGAGAAGAGGGGAGGGATAAAAGAAGAGGGGAAAAAGATGAGGTAAAAGCAGAAGAGGGATGAATGGAGAGAGGAGAAGGAGATAAGAGGGGAAGGATGGTGGTAGAAAAGGAGAGGGGAGGGGTGAGGGAGATAAAAGAAAGAAATGAAGGGAAGGGAGGGAAAGAGAAGAGAGGAAGAGGGAGGGGGAGAAGGAATAGAGAAGGGGAGGAAGAAGGAGGAGTAGGGGAAAGGAGGATGGAGGGCTGGGGAAGAGAGAGAGAGAGGAAGAAGGAAGAATAGGGGAGGGGAAAGGGAGGAAGAATAAGGGAGGAGAGAGAGAGGAATAAGGGAAGGGAGGGAGAGTAGGGTGGAGGGTTGAGGGGGAGAGAGGGAAGAAAAAGGAGGAGAGGGGAGATTAGAGACATGGGGAGGGGAGGAGAGGAGGAAGGAGGGGATAGAGGAGAAGAAAAAAGGAAGGCAGAAGGAGAGAAGATTGAGCAGGAGATTTGGGAGGGGGGAGGAAGGAGAGAGGAGAGGAGGAAGGAGGGGATAGGGAAGGGGGAGGGATAGGAGAGGGAAAAGGGAGGAGGAATAGGGGAGGGGAGAGGAGAGGAGGGATAGGGGAGGGGGAGAAGAGGGATAGGATAGGGAAGAGGGAGGAGGGATAGGGGAGGGGAGAGGAGGAATAGGAGAGGGAAAAGGGAGGAGGAATAGGGGAGGGGAGAGGAGGGATAGGAGAGAAGAGGGAGGAGGGATAGGGAAGGGGAGAGGAGGGATAGGGGAGGGGAGATGAGAGGAGGGATAGGGGAGGGAAGAGGGAGGAGGGATAGGGGAGGGGAGAGGAGAGGAGGGATAGGAGAGGGAAGAGGGAGGAGGGATAGGGAAGGGGAGAGGAGGAATAGGAGAGGGAAAAGGGAGGAGGAATAGGGGAGGGGAGAGGAGGGATAGGAGAGAGAAGAGGGAGGAGGGATAGGGGAGGGGGAGAAGAGGGATAGGAGAGGGGAGAGAAGAGGAGGGATAGGAGAGAAGAGGGAGGAGGGATAGGGAAGGGGAGAGGAGGGATAGGGGAGGGAAAAGGGAGGAGGAATAGGGGAGGGGAGAGGAGAGGAGGGATAGGAGAGAGAAGAGGGAGGAGGGATAGGGGAGGGGAGAGGAGGGATAGGGGAGGGGAGAGGAGGGATAGGGGAGGGGAGAGGAGGGATAGGAGAGAAGAGGGAGGAGGGATAGGGAAGGGAAGAGGAGGGATAGGGGAGGGGAGAGGGAGGAGGGATAGGGAAGGGGAGAGGAAGGAGGTTAGGAGGACAGCAAGGGCAGAAGATCCCCTCCGGCGCCCCCCTCACCAGTACTCCACCACGATGCGGACCCCGCTGCCCGGCAGGGGCTCCCCGGGAGTGGGCACTACGAGCTCGTCCCCGGGCTCCCCGCTCATGGCTCCGCTCCGACCCTGGCTCCGCTCCGCTCTGCTGCACTCCCCCGCCGGCCCGAGCCCAGCCAGACAGGTAGGCTGACCGACTGAAGCAGGAGCCCACAGAGCCGCCGCCGCTTCCGGGTGTGACGTAGTGCCGGTTCACGTCACGCGCGGCCAGTCCGGAGGCGGGGCCACCTCGGGGGCGGGGCCGTCCGGAGGCGGGTCGCGTGGGGCGGGGCTTGACGAGGGCAGGGCCAGCCTCTGAATGGCTGGCGGGGAGGCAGCGCCCTCTGTTGTGAGTCTTCATCTTTCCTTTCCCAGGCCGCAGTCCTGGGACTCCTCGGCGCCCACCAGGAGCCCCCCTCCCCGTGCTTG
Source organism: Antechinus flavipes (assembly GCF_016432865.1). Taxonomy (NCBI): domain Eukaryota; kingdom Metazoa; phylum Chordata; class Mammalia; order Dasyuromorphia; family Dasyuridae; genus Antechinus; species Antechinus flavipes. The sequence goes on along the minus strand of NC_067401.1, from coordinate 134,245,439 downwards.
TTCTATAACTACAAACGAGGACTAGATTCTCGTTTGTCCAATTCCCGTCCGCGCTTTGTGAGCTCCTTCCTCGTACACGAGTGTCTTCTCCTTCAGGTTCTTGTCAGGTGGTTGTCGGAGCTCTCTCAGGTCCGCCCTTACTGACTGCTCTCCGAGAGCGGCTGGGTCTGGTCTCCCCTCGGCGGGCAGGAGCGAGCTCTGCACCAAGCGCGAGCTTCTTGCGGGACCGAAAGGCGTCCTCGGGAAGCGTGTTGCTGGCGCCGGGACTCAGGTTCCATTCCTGCAAAGTCGGGAGACGGCTCTCCTCCGACCCGAGGCTTTCTGGCCTTAGGAGTGGGCGGGCTGCGTGTCTGGCCCATTCTAGAGCCCCCAGTCACAGGAAGTTTCCAGTTCTTTCTTATTGGAACCTTAGAGGGTTTTTCTGTCAACTGAAGGGGTTGGACGAGGTCGCCTCCGAGCCCCCTGCTAGCCCTAGATTTCGGGGCAGCTACCGCCCCAGCTCAGAGAGCTGGCAGGAGAGAAGGCACTTAATTGAAAACACGTTAAAAAAAAAAAAAAAGAAAAAAAGAAAACACATT